>NC_048569.1:30204890-30487390 GCF_013265735.2 Oncorhynchus mykiss | reverse complement strand
AGGCCCAGCATTGTCTGCTCTCCTTGTCTCATCTCTTTGTCTCCTGCATTTAACCCTCAAACCCTCTCCCACCACTCCTAACTCTGCATAACATACCCCGGCTAGAGAGCTAATCGCCCACCCACCAGCGGCAGTGGAAGACGTTATGTGTGTTCCTCTCTTCATTAAACATAGCCCTAACCCTGACAGGGCAATCTGCTTCAAAAATGGCAACATCCCTCTACGGGAGATGCTCTCTAATCCCATCCATCCAGAAAATACTTCTGTTACCTCCCATGTTCCCTATCTGCCCGGCAGAGACGTGTGTGTGTGTGCGTACTTGTGTCCGTGTAGAGGGGGCTGGAGGGTCTTTGGCGCTGCAATTATCTCAGGTCTTCGTGTTATTCCCACTTCTCCTGGCTCACATTAGAGACAGTAATAGCCTCTCTCCAAGCTAATACTGGTACCGTGAAACTGGGCCATGCTCCCAGGGATCTCTAGCTAGCTAGGCACTAAGAACTCAAGGGGAGAGCTGGAGCGCTGGGGAGGTGCAGAGAGACACACTGCAAATGTACTGTAGATGTGCTAGAGTGTGACTGTCTGACTGACTGACTGACTGACTAACAACCACGGGGGCTACAGGGGGGCATGTCAACACCAACAGTAGATCACATTGCGAGATAAAGAACTGCATTGATGTACTAGAAATGTGCAACAACAAAGTAATAACATAGTATTGTACCCATGTGTAAAGTACTTAAGTACTACTGAAGTATTTGGGGGTACCTGTACTTCACAATTTAAAGAATTGACAACTTTTACTTTTCACTACATTCCTAAAGAAAATAACAAACGTTTTACTCCATACACTTTCCTTAGTACCCAAAAGTACTCATTACCGGACAGGAAAGGACAGGAAAATGGTCCAGTATACGCACTTATCAAGAGAACATCCCTGGTCATCCATACTGCCTCTGGCGGACAAACTAAACACACATGCTTCATTTGTGAATTATGTCTACGTGTTGGAGTGTGTCCCTAAATAAATAAAAACAAGAAAATGGTGCCGTCTGGTTTGATTAAAATAAGGAATTTGAAATGATTTGTATTTTTACTTTTGATACAGGATTAGACATTTTTTTTTCAATTTTCTCCTAAAATGACATACCCAAATCTAACTGCCTGTAGCTCAGGACCTGAAGCAAGGATATGCTTATTCTTGGTACCATTTGAAAGGAAACAACTTTAAGTTTATGGAAATGTGAAAGGAATGTAGTAGAATATAACACAATAGATACAGTAAAATATAATACGAAGAAAAAAACAACCATTCTTTTGTATTTTTTGTACCATCATCTTTGAAATGCAAGAGAAAGGCCATAATGTATTTTTCCAGCCCAGGTGCAATGTAGATTTTGGCCGCTAGATGCCATCAGTGCATGTGCACAGTTTTAGACTGATCCAATGAACCATTGCATTTCTGTTCAAAATGTTGTATCAAGACTGCCCAAATGTGCCTAATTTGTTTATTAATAACTTTCATGTTCAAAATTGTGCACTCTCCTCAAACAATAGCATGGTATTCTTTCACTATAATAGCGACAGTAAATTGGACAGCGAAGTTAGATTAACAAGAATTGAAGATTTCTGCCAATATCAGATATGTCTATGTCCTGGAATATATTGTTGTTACTTACAACCTCATGCTAATCGCATTAGCCTACGTTTGCTCAACCGTCCCGTGGAAGGGACACCGATCCCGTTGAAGTCAAGTATATTTCAGCAATTAGATTTACAATTTGATACTTAAAGCTGCAATATGTAACTTTTTGGGCTACGGACCAAATTCACATAGAAATATCAGTTATCGGTCTGTCATTCTCAGTGAAAGCAAGTCTAAGAAGCAGTATGTGCGCTATTTCTATGCTCCACATTCTTAAATTTAATTTTTGCGTATTTTTCTTCCAGTTTTGTACACCAGCTTCAAACAATATTTTTTGTAATTGAAAATACATTTCACAGCGGTTCGGATGGCACAACAAAGAATTTTAGCAATGAGGAAATGGCGAAGTGATTTCTGCAAAGTTCACAATTAAATATATATTAAACCAAATACTTTAAGACTTTTACTCATAATAATATTTTACTGGGTGACTTTCACCAATGTATACTACAGAGTTATACATGTAATGGAGCATGAAAGATGCACATATGCATATTACTGTCAAGTCCCACTATAAAATCAAAGAAAACGCCTGCCTATCAGCACCCATTGTCTGGTGCCTACAGTCAGTCCTGCTCTGACCTACTGTACTAGATGTTTCCACCATGTCAGTTCATCAGGGTTGTTAAAACACAGCTGCTGTTGCTTTGAAGTGGATCCCTTATACATCCCACCTTCCTGTTCCACCCGGTGGCTCTGTTTCCCACGGTGTACTGGATCCCCTCTCCACACCTCCAGGCAGCCCCATCCACTACAGCCAGGGAAAGGCGTAGAGGGTAAAGGGATAGGAGGTAACCTTTGGGTTTGTTTTTGCCCTGTCTGCCACTCTGGCTGTTTGCAGTAGATTATGTGCCTGGCCCTGCACCGTGTACACAGAGCACACACATACCTCGCCTCTGTGTGTCTGTGTGTTTGTTTCAAGTTTTAATGTCACATGCACAAGTACAGTGATATGCCTTTCTTGCAAGCACTAACCCCAACAATGCAGTAATCAATAGCAAAGTCATACTAAAAATAACAAGGTGTGTGTGTGTGTGTGTGTGTGTGTGTGTGCATGTGCGAGTCTGCATAACATGGCATAGCTGCACATGTCCCTGTTATTCCCCACTATGAGGACAACAACAACAACATGGAGATATCATGGAGCAAGAGACAGTAGGGTCCTCACGTTCTTTTACCACAGAGTAAATAAGAATGTGGGTTTCCAGAGTCGTTCTATGGCATAGAGGTAGACTGTTTAAAAACAGAGCAGGCAAACACACTGGGACAGAAATGTGCTTTTGCACGAGCTCCTGAGAGCATCTGAATTCTGTCTGGAAATATAGTAGTACATTATTTTCTAACCAAGGCAAATGCTGAACATAGAAATGTTCCTACATTGTTCAGTATATATAAGTCAACACTGCACGGACCCGTCCCCTCTTAACTGAGCCATCTGCCAAATGTAAATCTAAATGATCAACATTACCCACCTAACAAACCACAGAGACCACATAAGAAATCCAGGCCAATTATTAAAAGACAAGGCCAATCTTTAGCTACAAGTTGAAGTCTCCTCAAAATAGTTTTAATCACACGGGAGTCCTCTCACCCAGCGACTGGCAAATGAGATTCAGAAGAGAGGTCAGCTGGCCTCCTAACAGCTTTTCAGTAGTACCCCACAGAGCCTAAAACATCATCTCCCTCCTTCTCTCCCTCCCTCTCCCTATTTCTTCCTAATGCAGCAGAGAGCACACAGAGCATACTACCCATGGGTTCCAACTTCTTACCTTTCCAGGTACTTCTCCGAGAAGTCAACCATAGCGGGGAACATGGGCACAAGTCTTTAGGGTCCTGTGTGTAGTCCTGTGTGTATAGTGTGTGTGTCAGAGCGTCAGAGCGCTGTGCTCGGGGCAGGGGTAATTCAGTTGTCACATTCCTCTAACCCGGAGAGGCTCTGCTGTAGCTTTATATAGTCCAGGGGCCAGGGGAGGCGGGCTCAAGGCTCACCCAATCACAAGGTGCTATTCTGAGAGGATGGAGCTGCATTCTATCTAAGCCCGAACAAGCCTGGGTTTGATGGGGAAGGAAATGCTTTCATTTCACAAATATATAATCACTTAATAGCTACTACTGTTACAACTACACATGTTACTGCTGTAAACCCTCTAATACTAGACTATTACAAATACTGCAACAAAAATATTGACCTTGTAGAACTCGCTATTACTACTACTACAGCAATATGACATCCATCTTCACTATCACTAGTAGACATAACTAGAGAATCCATTTCCACCATTTGATTTTTCCCTGTCATGTAGCACAACAACAGGTGGATATTATACTAGCACATCTAGTGTAATGTTATCCTTTCATCTGGTGTGTGTGTGTGCGTGTGTGTGTAAGTGTGTGAAAGCGCGCGCGCGTGTGTGTGTGTATGGAGTGGCGAGGAATGAGAGAAAGAGGGAGAGGGGGCTAGGTGAGGAGATAGTGGCCTGTCTAGTAAGCCTGCCCGGATAAAGGCCATACCTACTCAGCATTAAACTCAGGTTCCCTCTTACAAACTTTGTCTAGAATTCAATCAAATATGCTCTTCAAAAACCTACACATTCTGCTTCCTGAGGCTCCTAACGTTTCAGCTACAACAGACTCTCGCTATAGGCCATCCAAAAACCAGGTGTCACCACTCTGTGTCTGCATAAACTTAACACAGGTACAGTATGACTGATGACTCCTGCTCCCTCCCCACTCTACTGGCCAGTATCTAGCACGGTCAACCGGTGTGAGCTACAACAACCACCTCAAAGCAGACACTAAGGCTATGCCACAGTCACCAGTTAGCCCTTACCCAGCACAATTCATTAATACTTATTAGCCAATTAACAGTCCAAGCTTAATGTCCATTATAGTCTTGAATAGCAGAGTATTAAATACCAGTAAACATTGTTGCAATTGTTTTCCATTCCACAAAGAGTTCTAGGTTTATTCCTACTCAGGATTCTGAACGTGAGATACAAATGCACAACTCAAACATGTCCAGCAACATCAATGCACGATTTATGCAAAACATCAAGTTGCACTCGCATTGAGCCCATATTGCATAGTTTTCCTAAAAACAATCTCATGTGTTGATTTTCTCCCTACTTACATAAGTGGAAATGTGTTAAACATGGGGCTTTAAGGGTTCTACAGACCTTACGTGAACTACGCATATCACAAAATGGGCGGCTACTTGTAGAACATAGTCCTGCTTACATGGCAGGTGTTGCTATATCAACAGATTTTTGCACAGATTCAAATCTGTGACTCTAGGGAGAGTTCATTCCGCTGTTTTGGGGGCAGTATTGTGTAGGCAATGAAGCTGTTGCTTGGAAAAAGTATGTGAACCCTTTAGAATTACCTGGACATCTGCATAAATTGGTCTTAAAATGCTATCTGGTCTTCATTTAACTCACAACAATAGACAAACACAGTCTGCTTAAACGAATAGCACACAAACAATTATAACTGAACACACCGTGTAAACATAAACAGTGCAGGTTGGGAAAGTATGTGAGCCCTTGAATTTAATAACAGGTTGACCCTCCTTTGGCAGCAATAAATTCAACCAAACGTTTCCTGTAGTTGAGATCGGCACAACGGTCAGGAGGAATTTTGAACCATTTCTCTTTACAAACTGTTTAACTTCCACAATATTCTTGGGATGTCTGGTGTGAACGTCTCTCTTGAGGTCATGCCACAGCCTCTCAATCGGGTTGAGGTCAGGACTGACTGGGCCACTCCAGAAGGTGGAGTCCAGAAGGTGTTCAAGCCATTCTGTTGTTGATTTATGTCTGTGTTTTGGGCTGTTGTCCTGTTGCAACACCTAACTTCTGTTGAGTTTCAAATGGTGGACAGATAGCCTTACATCTTCCTGCAAAATGTCCTGATAAACTTGGGAATTCATTTTTCGATGATAGCAAGTTGTCCAGGCCCTGAGGCAACAAAACAGCCCCAAACCATGATGCTCCCTCCAACATAGTTTACAGTTTGGTTGAGGTTTTGATGTTGGTGCGCTGTGCCTGTTCCTTCCAAACAACACAAATTTAGTTTCATCTGTCCACAGAATATTTTGCCAGTAGCGCTGTGGAACATCCAGGTGCTCATTTGCAAACTTCACATGTACAGCAATGTTTTTTTGGACAGCAGTTGCTTCTTCCGTGGTGTCCTCCCGTGAACACTTTTCTTGTTTAGTGTTTTACTTATTGTAGACTCGTCAACAGATATGTTAGCATGTTCCAGAGATTTTTGGAAGTTTTTAGCTGACACTAGGATTATTCTTAACCTCATTGAGCATTCTGCACTGTGCTCTTGCAGTCATCTTTGCAGGATGGCCACTCCTAGGGAGAGTAGCAACAGTGCTGCAATTTCTCCATTTATAGACAATTTGTCTTACCGTGGACTGACTTTTAGAGATACTTTTGTAAACCTTTCCAGCTTTATGCAAGGAAGCAATTCTTAACCTTAGGTCTTCTGAGATCTCTTTTGTTTGAGGCATGGTTCTTCTCAGGCAATGCTTCTTGTGAATAGCAAACCAAATTTTGTGAGTGTTTTTTTATGGGGCAGGGCAGCTCTAACCAAAATCTCCAATCTCGTCTCATTGATTCGACTCCAGTTTAGTTGACTCCTGACTCCAATTAGCTTTTGGTAAAGTCATTAGGCTAGGGGTTCACATACTTTTTCCAACCTACACTGTGAATGTTTAAATTAAATAAATGTATTCAATATAGACAAGAAAAAATAAGAAACAATAATTTGTGTGTTATTAGTTTAAGCATACTGTGTTTGTACAATGTTGTGACTTAGACGAAGATCAGATCAAATTTTATGTCAAATTTATGCAGAAATCCAGGTAAATCCAAAGGGTTCACATAATTTTTTATGTGCTGTGCATCTAAAGTAGAATTTTGCATTGATAACTAAATATAATCTCAGCGACTGTTTAAACAACGAAAGGTATTTTGTTGAGAAGTAAAATGATATGAAGCTCTATTGCTATCTGATGGAACTGAACACATTGAAGCAGCATATTAAACTGGGATAATACTGTAAGTCACACTAGCAAGTATAACAATATTGCTAGGGCATATTATTTAATAATAAATCTGATTGTTTCACATGGAGGTGTGGAAAACTAAAGGCTAGCTAGCTTGCTATGCTTTTGTCAGGCTCAAGTCAGTTAGCTACTGCTAGCAAGGGATGACGCCTCTTCTTTGATTTCACCCCAAATGAGAAGACAATAAAAATAAAAAAAACACGGACCATGTTAAACAAAAGGCGTGCATTGATCCAAAAAATCTGACTCCATCCAAGTACACACTCGGTAAATGACGGCCTTAAGGGGGTCTTTGAGCCACAGGATTGATCTACAGCTTTGTATCCTGACCTGGCCTCCTACGTGTGTATGGGGGGCCTCTGAGAAGACTGAAGGTTGCATAGTGTATACACTCTTTGGTGATTGTACCAGGAGTTAGATCACGAGGAGATACAGTGCCTTGCGAAAGTATTCGGCCCCCTTGAACTTTGCAACCTTTTGCCACATTTCAGGCTTCAAACATAAAGATATAAAACTGTATTTTTTTGTGAAGAATCAACAACAAGTGGGACACAATCATGAAGTGGAACGACATTTATTGGATATTTCAAACTTTTTTAACAAATCAAAAACTGAAAAATTGGGCATGCAAAATTATTCAGCCCCTTTACTTTCAGTGCAGCAAACTCTCTCCAGAAGTTCAGTGAGGATCTCTGAATGATCCAATGTTGACCTAAATGACTAATGATGATAAATACAATCCACCTGTGTGTAATCAAGTCTCCGTATAAATGCACCTGCACTGTGATAGTCTCAGAGGTCCGTTAAAAGCGCAGAGAGCATCATGAAGAACAAGGAACACACCAGGCAGGTCCGAGATTCTGTTGTGAAGAAGTTTAAAGCCGGATTTGGATACAAAAAGATTTCCCAAGCTTTAAACATCCCAAGGAGCACTGTGCAAGCGATAATATTGAAATGGAAGGAGTATCAGACCACTGCAAATCTACCAAGACCTGGCCGTCCCTCTAAACTTTCAGCTCATACAAGGAGAAGACTGATCAGAGATGCAGCCAAGAGAACCATGATCACTCTGGATGAACTGCAGAGATCTACAGCTGAGGTGGGAGACTCTGTCCATAGGACAACAATCAGTCATATATTGCACAAATCTGGCCTTTATGGAAGAGTGGCAAGAAGAAAGCCATTTCTTAAAGATATCCATAAAAAGTGTTGTTTAAAGTTTGCCACAAGCCACCTGGGAGACACAAACATGTGGAAGAAGGTGCTCTGGTCAGATGAAACCAAAATTGAACATTTTGGCAACAATGCATAACGTTATGTTTGGCGTAAAAGCAACACAGCTCACACCCTGAACACACCATCCCCACTGTCAAACATGGTGGTGGCAGCATCATGGTTTGGGCCTGCTTTTCTTCAGCAGGGACAGGGAAGATGGTTAAAATTGATGGGAAGATGGATGGAGCCAAATACAGGACCATTCTGGAAGAAAACCTGATGGAGTCTGCAAAAGACCTGAGACTGGGACGGAGATTTGTCTTCCAACAAGACAATGATCCAAAACATAAAGCAAAATCTACAATGGAATGGTTCAAAAATAAACATATCCAGGTGTTAGAATGGCCAAGTCAAAGTCCAGACCTGAATCCAATCGAGAATCTGTGGAAAGAACTGAAAACTGCTGTTCACAAATGCTCTCCATCCAACCTCACTGAGCTCGAGCTGTTTTGCAAGGAGGAATGGGAAAAATTTTCAGTCTCTCGATGTGCAAAACTGATAGAGACATACCCCAAGCGATTTACAGCTGTAATCGCAGCAAAAGGTGGCGCTACAAAGTATTAACTTAAGGGGGCTGAATAATTTTGCACGCCCAATTTTTCAGCTTTTGATTTGTTAAAAAAGTTTGAAATATCCAATAAATGTTGTTCCACTTCATGATTGTGTCCCACTTGTTGTTGATTCTTCACAAAAAAATACAGTTTTATATCTTTATGTTTGAAGCCTGAAATGTGTCAAAAGGTCGCAAAGTTCAAGGGGGCCGAATACTTTCGCAAGGCACTGTAAAGTCTGGAAAGGTTCAAGACACATACGGAGGCCCAGAGGGATGGTTGAGAGGTCTTCACCAATGAAGGGGGGAGGAATGAAAGACAGAGCCAGGGGGGGGGAAGAAGGAGCATGATTTACAAAGACAAGGCTTCAGGTTTCAGACTGAATTCGGTCTCCTGGTAAAAGAAAACAATGGAGAAAGTGAAATCTGATGGATGGATGTGAAAAGGAGATAAAAATAATCCCTGTTAAAGAAGAGGTCATGGGGTTAGGAGGGACAGGTGCAGTTTACAGCTACATAGTTGAGTAACTCAATAGATTGTCACGGGTTCGAATAAAGGACATTGTAGATTCATCTTGAGCAAAGTGCTTAATCAAGGTAGTATATGTAGCACACACTAACTGGAAACATGTAAGAGATATAACTGTGATAACTGTGATTACCCTAAGGAAAATACTCCTGTAACCCAACCCAACACAATTAAATTGTAATCCAACCGTTGTACACGTCAATCCCCAGGTTCAACAATATCCTCCCTACCTATGCTTTTGGGAAATTACTCAAAAGCAACAACTCTACTCTACTTTCTTGTTTCTTGTAACCCGCTGCGCTGTAACCCACATATGCCTGATGGTGTAAGTGACTGCATATACTGTTTTACATGATTATTCCCCACATCTGGCGTGTCACGTTCTAACTTCCCGGAGCTCCATCTCATACTGAATAGGCTGGGGTATCAGCCTGTAGAGAGGACCAGATTCCCGAGACAGCATACACAGGTACTGGATGTTGTCGACTGGTGTCCCGCTAGCGCCTATCTCTATCCCTATTAACTAGGCGTAAATATCGAGAACATAGATTGGAATTGGGTCAGTCACATTTGGCTCAATTGAGTCAAGACAGAAAATTCTAATTGGAAAAACCTCCAAGAGAAGACAACAATAGACATCCACTCAACATGTACATATGTAGGATTTAAATTTATCAGTATTTTATTGCTGAGACTTTTCCTGCAATGCAAGAAATGCAAACTTGGAATGTATTTGAGTTTTAAAAAGGCTTCTAAATTCTGTAATTTCCACTTTGACATTTCAGGCTTGATTTGCCCCATTGAAAAATGTATCAACCCTTACAAAAATGTCCATTAATTATAATTCACATTTCCTGATGCTGCAGGGTTATTTTTCTGCTATAGCAATCTGGCTCAAATTAAGATCCTACATCTGTAGACTCACTTCAGAGGAAGTGTGACATTGAGGTGACACTTAAGGACTTGGAAACAGACACTTTAGTCACACACGCACACGCACACACACACACACCCACACACACGTAGGAGGTGTGGTACATCCCTCTCAACAACTGCACATTTACATTCTCAAACTCTCAGCTGCATAAACAGACTATCCTGGGGCATTCAAAAAGTGGCGAGGGATACCAAAATGTGTCAAGTAGTGACTTATGTCATTAACATCTAAACTGAAAATACGTGACATTGTATTTACTTAATGATTATGCTCAAATGTGGCTTTTGACGCTTCTGATTTTAATTTTCATCATCTGTTGATATGCTGAGTAGCTATCAGCATTCAGGCTGAGCAGCCATTTTAAATGGACATTGTCCTTTCGTCTCCATCTGATAGTGTGAAGAAGGCTCAATCAACAGCTGATGAATCACTGAGGCGATAATGGCACAGGAATCCCCCTCAACACACACATTTGACAACACACACAGTGTATTCGGAAAGTATTCCGAAGACCCCTTGACTTTTTCCACATTTTGTTACGTTACAGCATTATTCTAAAAATGATAAAATAGTTTTTTCCCCTCATCAATCTACACACAATACCCAATAATGGCAAAGTGAAAACAGGTTTCTATAATTTTTTGCAAATGTATAAAACAGAAAAGCATAAATACCTTATTTACATAAGTATTCAGAGCTCAGGTGGAGCCTGTTTCCATTGATCATCCTTGAGATGTTTCTACAACTTGATTGGAGTCAACCTGTGGTAAATTTAATTGATTGGACATGATTTGGACAGGCACACACCTGTCTACTGTATATAAGGTCCCACAGTTGACAGTGCATGTCAGAGCAATAACCAATCCATGAGGTTGAAGGAATTGTCCGTAGAGCTCTGAGACAGGATTGTGTCGCAGCACAGGTCAGGGAAACCAAAAGATTTCTGCAGCAATGAAGGTCCCCAAGAACACCCGTGGCCTCCATTATTCTTAAATGGAAGACGTTTGAAACCACCAATACTCTTCCTAGAGCTGGCCACCCGGCCAAACTAAGCAATCATGGGAGAAGAGCCTTGGTCAAAGACGTGACCAAGAACCCGACGAACACTTCGGGACAAGTCTCTGAATGTCTTTGAGTGGCCCAGCCAGAGCCCGGACAAGAACCCGATAAATAATCTCTGGAGAGACCTGAAATTATCTGTGCAGCAACGCTCCTCTTCCAACCTGACAGAGCTTGAGAGGATCTGCAGAGAAGAATGTGTGAAACTCCCCAAATACAGGTGTGCCAAGTTTGTAGCATCCTACCCAAGAAGACTCAAGGCTGTAATCGCTGCCAAAGGGGCTTCAACCAAGTACTGAGTAAAGGGTCTGAATACTTATGTAAATGTAATAGTTCCGTTTTAAATTTTTAATACATTTGCAAAAATGTCAAAAAAACGTTTTTTTTTGCTTTGTTATTATGGGGTATTGTGTGTCGATTGATGAGGAGAAATAGCTATATAATCTGTTTTAGAATAAAGCTGTAACTTAACAACATTTGGAAAAAGACAAAGGGTCTGAATACTTTATGAATGCACTGTACACGCACCATCTTACATTTCATTCAAAACAGGCCGTTAGGATAGAACATGACATTAAACATTTTAATAAAACAATATTTTTATGACTGTTTTTATGAGTGCCACCCATAAAAAAGACATACCGGTAGCCTACACACTTTTCACATGTAGCTTGTTATTGTCAGTCAATCAAAGCAGCAGCACCATCAGAGGCTCCATGCGTCACATGTGAACTGGGAGATTTCTAATCAATGCAAATGGATTTACAATTACAGAATTAAGTTGGCTAAAATGAGAAGCAGTAGGATACAATGGTCTCCCAACAGGTAGGCTGTTTTAATATGAACAGCCTACCTGTGCTGAAACAACAGAGTACACCGCCTCTCCTGAGTCCTGACTCCACATTGAAGTAAAAAATATTATTATTATTATTTTTTTTTTTAAATGATTCTTTAAACACTTGTATTTCGACTAGCTGGATAAATATAGATTCTATTTTTCAAATTGTGAAATCATTTCAAATGCCTATCTGACACCTCTGTGAAAGGTCTATGGGAGAGTGAATGGCAAGTATGGGCTTGTGGCTTCAGTCATGTTTGATACCAATGAGGCCATAGAATTAAGGCTAATGACATTGACATGAGGTGACACTGTACGCTGCAGGGTCATCCATGTACAGCATAAGAAAAACTGTTATTGCATTACGCCACACTACCCCTACCGACAATGAACAAAAAACTCTTTGTCTTTGGATTATAAAGGTTAGCATAGCAGAGCTACAGCAAATGAAAATGTGTATTTAGAGTTCATATCAGTCACAGCCAAGAATGGGAAACAAAAGAATCCCACATTTTTAGCAGTGCAGACATTCTCTTATTCAACAGTGTTCATGGATCCAATTTACGTAAAATAGGGAAACTCCATAAAGCAGCATTACTAATGCTAGTTTGATCAAATGTCTGCACTGCTAGAACACATGACATGGGATTCCCCATTCACAACACAAAGACATTCTCAATATTAACTACAAAGATGAGAAGAGAGGGGGTAAAAAATAAAGACAGGAAACAGTAAATCAAAGGTTGTTTGGTTACTTACAGGTTCTTGGATTTCTTTGACTTCTTGGACCCTTCGGGGCCAACGTCACAGCTGCATGGGGATCCGGCGCTGAGCTGAAGGGAGAGTAGGGAGAGCACACACTGCATCATCCAGTCTCCCCAGTCACAGTAGAGATTGGCCCCTAAAGCCTCACACTGGGCCCCTAAAGCCACTAGTCCCTCCTGTGCCACTATCTCCTAGGCTAAAGTATGCAGTGTGATGGAGGTAAAGGGTATCTAGTCCAGTCTGTAACACACACAGCCAGGTCCCACTCTGGCTAATCCTCAACAGCACCCCAGCACATACTCCTATTGCCTCCGGGCCTCTCTCTGTGTGTGAATGTGTGGCTGACCGAGAGTGAATGCATGTGTGTATGTGAGTGAGTGAGGGTGGCCTACGCTGTGCATGTGTGAGTATGTGTGAGAGAGTCAAGTTGTGTTTGTGTGTGAGTTTGTGTGTGAAAAGAGTGTGACACCAGTCTGGTAGCCCTGGCCCCAATTAAGCCTAAACCTAAGCCGATAGGCTCCAGTGTCACATTACACTTCCCGAGCCCCTCTGTCTCTGATTGGCTGAGAAAGAAAAGAGGGGGAGGAGTGGAAGAGGGGTCATTCTCTGGTAATCTGCTGGTCCGAGACTGTCCTGGGGGAGGTGGAGGTTTCTGTGTGTGCGTCTTTGTGTGCGTTCATGCACACACTTGAGCGTGTGTGTGTGTGTGTGTGTGTGTGTGTGTGTGTGTGTGCAGCTGTTATTGGACTGAAACAATAAGTGCTCATTGGGAACCCATTTCCCCATACATAGTTTCTTTCCCCTGCCTGTATCTCAAAGTGACAAATGAGAATAACAACAGACACGGACTAAAAAAGCACGTCATTGTGCTATTGAACCAACAGTTGGCAAGGAGTTCACAGCCATTGAACCTGTGCTGTGTATATAGTTGAGGTCAGTGCCATCTTAAAACAAAATCAAAGTCAAACTGAAGCTGTAATGCCTCCTACCCACCTATTCAACAAATCCCAGTCTAAAGCACACACAATCTGTTTACTTGTACCCTGTGTAGTGTTTTGATCATAGCCAGAGTTCAGATACTGAGCTGGCGCGTTCCCTTGACACTGCTAAAGGTGTCGCTGAAAGTAGAGCTACTGAGATGCCGAAAAAAGCAACAAAAAGCTCCTGTAAACTAGCGTCTAAAGATCAACGTGATCTGCGTACACAGAAAATGACAAGTACTAACTATGAGGTATCTGCGATCAACAGATGGATATCTCTATTCCCTGTCGTGAAATCAATAGATTAGGGCCAGATTAATGTATTTCAATTGACTGATTTCCTCATACTGTATGAGCTGTAACCCAGTAAAATCGTTGAAATTTATATTTTTGTTCAATGTATGTGTGTATGTCTGTGTAGGTCATTAGTAGCCTCCTGTCCACCTCCAAGCCCCAGACGCTCAAGGCTGACAAACATACACAAACGCACAGACACAAACACATGCACGCACTTGTGCAACGACCAGATCCCAATGAGGTCAGTAGGGTCAGCAGCAACATCAAAATAAAGTGTTTCATCTTAGTGTGGGAACATGAGAACCAGGGTGCCCCAGACACCAGGGAGCTGTCTGCCAGGCTTTGCCCCAGTAACCAGAGAGGATGGAGGGGGGGGGGGGGGGGGGGGGGGGGGGGATCAGGCCAACCCAGTCCTCCTGCTATTTACCCACAGGGTTTACTGTAGGAATAGCTAATCCAGAGGTCATAACTCCACATTACTGACCACAGTCACAGGGGAATATGGTTTGCTTTTGTCTGCCTTCCTGCCTGCCTCACACACACACACACACACACACACACACACACACACACACACACACACACACACACACACACACACACACACACACACACACACACACACACACACACGCTATAGCCTTCAGCAGGGATCTCCAAATGAAGACACACAATGAAGTTCTAGCCATTGAGAGGAGGTCCTCATGTTACAGGTCCCTTCATACCATAAAGCACTCAACGCCAGGCTCATGTGACACTTTGAAACAACCCTCCAACTGCAATTAAGACCCATTACAACCTACAGGAACACATGGACTCCCTTCTATTGTGTCTCTTTAAGGGAATGTTTATGGGTTTCCTACTACATGTAACATGATAACTTGTAATGTAGGATGCTGTCTGGTGACATGATGCAGACCTAGATTAGGGCTGTAATGTCTTGCTGCCTTGAAGGTGTGTTGTTTTTCCTAAGAGGAACACGGAACAACAATTTTGCAAATGTATTAACATTTTTAAACGGAACTATTACATTTACATAAGTATTCAGACCCTTTACTCAGTACTTGGTTGAAGCCCCTTTGGCAGCGATTACAGCCTTGAGTCTTCTTGGGTAGGACGCTACAGGCTTGGCACTCATTCTTCTCTGCAGATCCTCTCAAACTCTGTCAGGTTGGATGAGGAGCGTTGCTGCACAGCTAATTTCAGGTCTCTCCAGAGATTATTTATCGGGTTCTTGTCCGGGCTCTGGCTGGGCCACTCAAAGACACTCAAAGACTTGTCCCGAAGTGTTCGTCGGGTTCTTGGTCACGTCTTTGACCAAGGCTCTTCTCCCATGATTGCTTAGTTTGGCCGGGTGGCCAGCTCTAGGAAGAGTCTTGGTGGTTTCAAACGTCTTCCATTTAAGAATAATGGAGGCCACGGGTGTTCTTGGGGACCTTCATTGCTGCAGAAATCTTTTGGTTTCCCTGACCTGTGCTGCGACACAATCCTGTCTCAGAGCTCTACGGACAATTCCTTCAACCTCATGGATTGGTTTTTGCTCTGACATGCACTGTCAACTGTGGGACCTTATATACAGTAGACATGTGTGTGCCTGTCCAAATCATATCCAATCAATTTAATTTACCACAGGTGGACTCCCATCAAGTTGTAGAAACATCTAAAGGATGATTAATGGAAACAAGATGCACCCTGCTCAAATTCGAGTGTCAAATGGTCTGAATACTTGTGTAAATGTATTTTTTTACATTTGCAAAAAACATTTTCACTGTCATTATGGGGATTTGTGTGTAGATTGATGAGGAAAAATATTATTTAATCAATTTTAGAATAAGGCTGTAACGTAACAAAATGTGGAAAATATCAGATTTTCTGAATACTTTCCGATTGCACTGTATTTACCCTTTATGGCACATACCTACATATAACCTGAATACCTACTAGATAGTAATGTTTTACCCCCTGGCCAAGGGGCTCAAAGCCAGAAACACACTGAAGGGCTGTGGGCAAGAGGTCTGATGGGTTGGGTCGATGCGGGGCTCATCGGTCGCAAACAATGCATATACAGTTTAAGTCGGAAGTTTACATACAACATGGCCAATACATTTAAACTCAGTTTTTCACAATTCCTGACATTTAATTCTAGTAAAAATGCCTTGTCTTAGGTCAGATAGGATCACCACTTTATTTAAGAATGTGAAATGTCAGAATAATAGTAGAGAGAATGATTTATTTCAGCTTTTATTTCTTTCATCACATTCCCAGTGGGTCAGAAGCTTACATAAACTCAATTAGTATTTGGTAGCATTGCCTACCTAAATTGTTAAATTTGGGTCAAACGTTTCGGGTATAGTTCCACAAGCTACCCACAATAAGTTGAGTGAATTTTGCCCCATTCCTCCTGACAGAGATGTTGTAAGTGAGTCAGGTTTGTAGGCCTCCTTGCTCGCACACGCTTTTTAAGTTCTGCCCACAAATTTTCTATAGGAAGGGGGTCAGAGCTTTGTGATGGCCACTCCAATACCTTGACTATGTTGTCCTTAAGCCATTTTGCCACAACTTTGGAAGTATGCTTGGGGTCACTGTCCATTTGGAAGACGCATTTGCGACCAAGCTTTAACTTCTTGACTGATGTCTTGAGATGTTGCTTCAAAATATCCACATAGTTTTCCCACCTCATGATGCCATCTATTTTGTGAAGTGCACCAGTCCCTCCTGCAGCAAAGCACCCCCACAACATGATGCTGCCACCCCCGTGCTTCACAGTTGGGATGGTGTTCTTCAGCTTGCAAGCCTCCCCCTTTTTCCTCCAAACATAACGATGGTGATTATGGCCAAACAGACCAGAGGACATTTCTCCAAAAAGTACGATCTTTGTCCCCATGTGCAGTTGCAAACTGTAGTCTGGCTTTTTTATGGTGGTTTTGGAATAGTGGCTTCATCCTTGCTGAGTGGCCTTTCAGGTTATGTCGATATAGGACTCGTTTTACTGTGGATATAGATCATTTTGTACCTGTTTCCTCCAGCATCTTCACAAGGTCCTTTGCTGTTGTTCTGGGATTGATTTACACTTTTCGCACCAAAGTACGTTCATCTCTAGGAACAGAACACGTCTCCTTCGTGAGCGGTATGATGGCTGCGTGGTCCCATGGTGTTTATACTTACATACAGTGGGGCAAAAAACATATTTAGTCAGCCACCAATTGTGCAAGTTCTCCCACTTAAAAATATGAGAGAGGGCTGTAATTTTCATCATAGGTACACTTCAACTATGACAGACAAAATGAGGAAAAAAAATCCAGAAAATCACATTGTATGATTTTTAATGAATTTATTTGCAAATTATGGTGGAAAATAAGTATTTGGTCACCTACAAACAAGCAAGATTTCTGGCTCTCACAGACCTGTAACTTCTTCTTTAAGAGGCTCCTCTGTCCTCCACTCGTTACCTGTATTAATGGCAACTGTTTGAACTTGTTATCAGTATAAAAGACACCTGTCCACAACCTATGGCCAAGACCAAAGAGCTGTCAAAGGACACCAGAAACAAAATTGTAGACCTGCACCAGGATGGGAAGACTGAATCTGCAATAGGCAAGCAGCTTGGTTTGAAGAAATCAACTGTGGGAGCAATTATTAGGAAATGGAAGACATACAAGACCACTGATAATCTCCCTCGATCTGGGGCTCCACGCAAGATCTCATCCCGTGGGGTCAAAAGGATCACAAGAATGGTGAGCAAAAATCCCAGAACCACACGGGGGGACCTAGTGAATGACCTGCAGAGAGCTGGGACCAAAGTAACAAAGCCTACCATCAGTAACACACTACGCCACCAGGGACTCAAATCCTGCAGTGCCAGACGTGTCCCCCTGCACCAGTACATGTCCAGGCCCGTCTGACAAATACTGACCAAATACTTATCTTCCACCATAATTTGCAAATAAATTCATAAAAAAATCCTACAATGTGATTTTCTGGATTTTTTTCTTCTCATTTTGTCTGTCATAGTTGAAGAGTACCTATGATGAAAATTACAGGCCTCTCTCATCTTTTTAACTGGGAGAACTTGCACAATTGGTGGCTGACTAAATACTTTTTTGCTCCACTGTACTATTGTTTGTACAGATGCACGTGGTACCTTCAGGTGTTTTGAAATTGCTCCCAAGGATGAACCAGACAAATTAAAACAATACATTTTTGTCTGAAGTCTTGGCTGATTTCTTTTGATTTTCCCATGATGTCAAGCAAAGAGGCACTGAGTTTGAAGGTAGGCCTTGAAATACATCCACAAGTACCAAATGATGTCAATTAGCCTATCAGAAGCTTCTAAAGTCAACTTAGTGTATGTAAACTTCTGACCCACTGGAATTGTGATACAGTGAATTATAAGTGAAACAATCTGTCTGTAAACCGTTTTTGGAAATATTACTTGTGCCATGCACAAAGTAGATGTCCTAACTGACTTGCCAAAACTATAGTTTGTTAACAAGAAATTTGTGGAGTGGTTGAAAAACAAGTCTTAATGACTACAACCTAAGTGTATGTAAACTTCCGACTTCAACTGTACACACTCACACTCATTTATGAAAATATCACATACACACCAACACAAGATGGCACTGACAGGGAAGGTCGACATCTCACGAGTTCCAAACTGACTTTGCTATTTAGTGACTTTTTTGTGTTTATTGAGAAAAAAATACATCGGTAATGCTATTATCACATTTTACGGCCTAGCACTTTGGACATCAGATAGACAGTTACTAACCTCGATTTCAACAGCAAATCCGACTCTGACTCAGCTGTTCCCTTGTTCACACCAGACCCTATTCCTTTGTTTCAGGGGCTGGCGTCCTGGTGAGACTGAGACGAAGAGTAAATCAACCAACACGCCCCTCCGTTTTATTGGCAAATGTCCAGGCACTTGAGAATAAGATGGATGAGCTTCGTTCGAGAGTCTCCTGTCAGAGAGACTAGAAAACAACATTATTATATGCTTTGAAGATACTTGGCTGTCTGAATCTATGAACATAGAACTAAGTAGTTTCTCCATGTAGCGACACGATCGAACGACAGCTTTCTCGGCCAAGTCCAAAGGGGGAGGGTTGTGCCTCTTCATAAACAACAACTGGTGCTCTGATTTCAGTGTGAAAGAAATCTCAAGTTTTTTCTCACCTGATATAGAATTTCTCATGGTAAGCTACACAGCTTTTTATCTACCAAGAGAGTTCTCACTTGCAAGGCCGCCGGGCCAAACAGAATAGCGTTCTCAGAGCATGTGCAGACCAGCTGTCAAGTGTCTTGAAGGACAGACCAGTCTGTAATCCCAACATACTTCAAGATGACCACCATTGTCCCTGTTCCCAAGAACTCCAAGGTAACCTGCCTAAATGACTATTGTCTCGTAGCACTCACATCTGTATGAAGTGCTTTGAAAGGCTGGTCAGGACACACATCAACACCATCATCCTAGACACCCTAGACCAACTCCAATTTGCATTCCGCCCCAACATATCAATTTAATTTCACACTGCTCTCTCCCACCTGGATAAGAGCGGAAATAACTATGTGAGAATGCTGTTCATAGACCACAGCTCAGCGTTCAACACCATAGTCTCCTCCAAGCTCATCACCAAGCTCGGGGCCCTGGGACTGAACACCTCCCTCTGAAACTGGATCCGGGAGTACAGGGATTACAGGAGAGTTTAAGACCCTCAACACAGGGGCCCCTCAGTGGTGTGCTTAGTCCCCTCCTGTACTCCCTGTTCACCCACGACTGTGTTGCCATGCACGACTCCAACAGCATCATCAAGTTTGCTGATGACACGCCGGTGGTAGGCCTGATCACCGATGGCCATGAGATAGCCTACAAGGAGGAGCTCAGAGACATGGTAGTGTGGTGCCAATGTCAACATCCTCTCCCTCAATGTCAGTAAGACCAAGGAGTTGATCGTGGACTACAGGAAAAAGGGGGGAGAGCACACCCCCATCCACATCGGCGAGGCTGTAGTGGAGCGGGTCGAGAGCATCAAGTGTCCTTGGTGTCCACATCACTAAGGACTTAGCAGGGTCCATACACACCTGCACAGTTGTGAAGAGGGCAAGTTAGCATCTCTTCCCCCCCAGGCGACTAAAAATATTTGGCATTTACCCACAGATTCTCAAAAAGTTCTACAACTGCACCAGAGAGCATCTTGACTGGCTGCATCTCCGCTTGGCATGGCAAATGCACCGGACGTCGACTGCAGTCATCCAAGACATCTATATCAGGTGGTGTCAGAGGAAGGCACAAAAAATTGGCAAAGACTTCAGCCACCCAAACCATAGACTGTTCACTGTGCTACCATCTCGCAAACTGACTAACAGGCTCAGAGATAGCTTCTCCCCCCAAGCCAAACGACTTCTAAATATCCACAAGATTGCTAAATAGTTAATTAAATGGTTACCCAGACTATCTGCATTGACCCTATCTATGCACACTTACAAGACTATAAAAACACTCACTCACTCACTCACACCACGCTGACACTCACACAAGCCCACACACAGACATAACACACAAACCCCCCCCCCCCCCGCCCCGCACATATACTTTCACACTCATCATATGCTGATGCTACTCTGTTTTTTATTTAACTCTTATTATCTATTCTGATGCCTATTCACTTTACCCTGCCTTTATATACAGATCTACCTCAAATACCTTGTACTCCTGCACAGTGGTATGGTACTGGTACTCCCTGTATATAGCTTCATTCTTGTGTTACCATATTCTTCTTTTGTTTAACTCTGCATCATTGGGAACGGCTTGTAAGCAAGCATATCACAGTAAAGTCTACCTACACCTGCTGTATTCGGCGCATGAGATAAATAACATTTGATTGATTGACACACACGTGATGTAGTACAGAACATCAGCTGGCAGTCACACCACTGGCTTGTTCCCTGACAACAGAGAGCTGGGATATGGCATGAGTGGAAACAGAGAAGGGGAACATACACACATTCACAAGTGCTCACGTTTCTAGCAAACAGTGAACGCAAATAAACACTACACGCTCAGACACAGAAATACAGTACATATTCACCACACAGCACTTACAAACACTAACCCACACATACAGTGCACACAAATAAAAATTGTACTCACACATCCAGTAAAACACCCCCAAAAGACAATTTTATTCACACATCCAGTACACCTAAACAAACCACTGCTGCTAAAAACACCCCAATCAATTCACACTGCAGCACAGCCCACAGTAAATCCCCCAAGGTGAAGGGTTGGCCTCCATCATGTTAGTCTTTGTATAGCTAACCTCCATTCAGCAGTTCACTCCTGCTGCTGCCCGGCTGCTACAGCCTGCTGCCCTAGCCTGACCTTATTCATGCCTCCCCAAGGACACTTCCTTCCTTTTCATTGGTCTTCCCTCTCTCCTCCTTCAAAAAACAACTTGACTATTCACCATGGGACAATGTAGGGCTGGCCTTTTCCTTCTTTCCTTCAGCCCTGCTTTCTTTCCCTTCCTCCATCTGAGCAGGTTTGGGTTTGTGTGAACCGTTTATACCCGGTTTCCTGACATTGAGAGGAGAAGGGTGGAATGGGAGGAGGACAAAAAGCAGAGGATAAGGCTTCTCTGAGTTCTCTCCTGGGGGTATGGGATCAACAATGGGTCTTGGTGAAGAATGGAAAAAAAAGATGGGAATAGAAGAAAATGGGTCTAATGGAGGCCACGAGACGTTTTCTTGGGCGGAGGTTAGACGAGAAGGGAGAGACACGGTCAAATGCAAACGCTAACCTCAATGAGTGAACTTAAACCGTAATGTTCTATAATTTGAACCCAATGGCACAGTTTGAGTCCGTTGTTGTGTAAGGGAAGGACAGGAGGAAGTTGAAGTGCACGTTCACTATAACATAAAGGCGAGTTTCGACTGGCCGACTTGTTCTTTTCTTTAACCCCCTAAGGTTGATGTACGCACCCCCATGGAATTCTAATTCACATAATACAAAAATCTGTTTAAGGTAGAGATATCTGTTTTCCTGCATTGGATGTGTCTGGGCTACACACTAATATGACCCCTAAGAATGGATAGACTCTCACGGACACGTATATGTCGGTTGTTTTGCTCTACGACGCCCACAAGCCTCACAAGACTTGTCTGAAAGTCCCGCGGTACCAGTTGAATTTTTTTTACAGAAGTATATATGGAGATGTAAATAGAGGGGTAAATAGATGTAAAATAATAAGAATGTTTCCTTATCTCTCTCAGATACAGTAGGGCAAAAAAGTATTTAGTTAGCCACCAATTGTGCAAGTTCTCCCACTTAAAAAGATGAGAGAGGGCTGTAATTTTCATCATAGGTACACTTCAACTGTGACAGACAAAATGAGAAAAAAAATCCAGAAAATCACATTGTAGGATTTTTAATGAATTTATTTGCAAATTATGGTGGAAAATAAGTATTTCGTCACCTACAAACAAGCAAGATTTCTGGCTCTCACAGACCTGTAACTTCTTCTTTAAGAGGCTCCTCTGTCCTCTACTCGTTACCTGTATTAATGGCACCCTTTTGAACTTGTTATCAGTATAAAAGAAACCTGTCCACAACCTCAAACAGTCACACTCCAAACTCCACTTTGGCCAAGACCAAAGAGCTGTCAAAGGACACCAGAAACAAAATGGTAGACCTGCACCAGGCTGGGAAGACCGAATCTGCAATAGGCAAGCAGCTTGGTTTGAAGAAATCAATTGTGGGAGCAATTATTAGGAAATGGAAGACATACAAGACCACTGATAACCTCTCTCGATCTGGGGCTCCACGCAAACCCTGTGGGGTCAAAAAGATCACAAGAACGGTGAGCAAAAATCCCAGAACAACACGGGGGACTTAGTTAATGACCTGCAGAGAGCTAGGACCAAAGTAACAAAGCCTACCATCAGTAACACACTACGCCGCCAGGGACTCAAATCCTGCAGTGCCAGACGTGTCCCCCTGCTTAAGCCAGTACATGTCCAGGCCCGTCTGAAGTTTGCTAGAGAGCATTTGGATGATCCAGAAGAAAATTGGGAGAATGTCATATGGTCAGATGAAACCAAAATATAACTTTTTGGTAAAAACTCAACTCGTCGTGTTTGGAGGACAAAGAATGCTGAGTTGCATCCAAAGAACACCATACCTACTGTGGAGCATGGGGGTGGAAACATCATGCTTTGGGGCTGTTGTTCTGCAAAGGGACCAGGATGACTGATTCGTGTAAAGGAAAGAATGAATGGGGCCATGTATCGTGAGATTTTGAGTGAAAACCTCCTTCCATCAGCAAGGGCATTGAAGATGAAACGTGGCTGGGTCTTTCAGCATGACAATGATCCCAAACACACCGCCCGGGCAACGAAGGAGTGGCTTCGTAAGAAGCATTTCAAGGTCCTGGAGTGGCCTAGCCAGTCTCCAGATCTCAACCCCATAGAAAATCTTTGGAGGGAGTTGAAAGTCTGTGTTGCCCAGCAACAGCCCCAAAACATCACTGCTCTAGAAGAGATCTGCATGGAGGAATGGGCCAAAATACCAGCAACAGTGTGTGAAAACCTTGTGAAGACTTACAGAAAACGTTTGACCTCTGTCATTGCCAACAAAGGGTATATGACAAAGTATTGAGATAAACTTTGTTATTGACCAAATACTTATTTTCCATCATAATTTGCAAATAAATTCATTAACCTGTTAGAGCTCTAGGGGCGCTATTTCATTTTTGGATAAAAAACATTCCCGTTTTAAGCGCGATATTTTGTCACGAAAAGATGCTCGACTATGCATACTCTTGACAGTTTTGGAAAGAAAACACTCTGACGTTTCAGAATCTGCAAAGATTTTGTCTGTAAGTGCCCCAGAACTCATTCTACAGGCGAAACCAAGATGATGCATCACCCAGGAATTAGCAGAATTTCTGAAGCTCTGTTTTCCATTCTCTCCTTATATGGCTGTGATTGCGCAACGAATGAGCCTACACTTTCTGTCGTTCGCCCAAGGTCTTAGCAGCATTGTGACGTATTTGTAGGCATATCATTGGAAGATTGACCATAAGAGACTACATTTTCCAAGTGTCCGCCTGGTGTCCTGCGTCGAATTCGGTGCGCAATTGCCAGCTGCTTCTACTTTACCATTTGATTCAGGGGAGAAAGCATGTGTCCAAGAACGATGTATCAATGAAGAGATATGTGAAAAACACCTTGATGATTGATTCTAAACAACGTTTGCCATGTTTTCAGTCGATATTATGGAGTTAATTTGGGAAAAAGTTTGCGTTTTGAGGACTGAATTTTCTGATTTTTTTTGTATGCCAAATGTGATGTATAAAACAGAGCTATTTCTAATACACAAGGAATCTTTTTGGAAAAACTGAGCATCTGCTATCTAACTGAGAGTATCCTCATTGAAAACATCAGAAGTTCTTCAAAGGTAAATGATTTTATTTGAAGGCTTTTATGTTTTTGTTAATGTTGCGTGCTGGATGCTAACGCTAATGCTAACGCTAAATGCTAACGCGAAATGCTAACGCTAGCTAGCTACTTTTACACAAATGATTGTTTTCCTATGGTTGAGAAGCATATTTTGAAAATCTGAGATGACAGTGTTGTTTACAAAAGGCTAAGCTTGAGAGATGGCATATTTATTTCATTTCATTTGCGATTTTCATAAATAGTTAACGTTGTGTTATGCTAATGAGCTTGCTGATAGATTTACACAATCCTGGATACAGGGTTTTTTTCATAGCTAAACGTGACGCAGAAAACGGAGCGATTTGTCCTAAACAAATAATCTTTCAGGAAAAACTGAACATTTGCTATCTGAGAGTCTCCTCATTGAAAACATCTGAAGTTCTTCAAAGGTAAATGATTTTATTTGAATGCTTTTCTGTTTTTTTGTGTAAATGTTGCTAGCTGAATGCTAATGCTAAATGCTACGTTAGCCATCAATGCTGTTACACAAATGCTTGTTTTGCAATGGTTGAGAAGCATATTTTGAAAATCTGAGATGACAGTGTTGTTAACAAAAGGCTAAGCTTGAGAGCTAACATATTTATTTCATTTCATTTGCGATTTTCATGAATAGTTAACGTTGCGTTATGGTAATGAGCTTGAGTCTGTATTCACGATCCCGGATCCGGGATGGGGAGATCAGAAAGGTTAAAAAATCCTACAATGTGATTTTCTGGATTTTTTTTTACAGGCCTCTCTCATATTTTTAAGTGGGAGAACTTGCACAATTGGTGGCTGACTAAATACTTTTTTTCCCCACTGTATACAGGGCTTTCGGGAAGTATTCAAACCCATTGACTTTTCCCCTCAATCTACACACAATAGCCCATAATGACAAAGTTGTATTCAGACCCTTTACTCAGTACTTTGTTGAAGCACATTTGGCAGCAATTACAGCCTCAATTCTTCTTGGGTATAACATTACAAGCTTGGTACACCTGTATTTGAGGAGTTTCTCCCATTCTTCTCTGCAGATCCTCTCCAGAGCTGTCAGGTTGGATGGGGAGCATTGCTGTGCAGCTATTTTCAGGTATCTCAAGAGATGTTCGATTGGGTTCAAGTCCAGGCTCTGGCTGGGTCACTCAAGGACATTCAGAGACTTGTCCCGAAGCCAATCCTGCATTGTCTTAGTTGTATGCTTAGGGTCGTAATCCTGTTGGAAGGTGAACCTTCACCCCAGTCTGAGGTCCTGTGCACTCTGGGGCAGGTTTTTATCAAGGATCTATCGGTAATTTGCTCCGTTCATCTTTGCCTCGATCCTAACTAGTTTCCCAGTCCCTTGGCTGAAAAACATCCCCACAGTATGATGCTAACACCACCATGCTTCACCATAGGGATGGTGCCAGGTTTCCTCCAGACATGACGCTTGGCATTCAGGCCAAAGAGATCCATCTTGGTTTCATCAAACCAAACCTTTTAGGTGCCATTTGGCAAACTCCAAGTGGGCTGTCATGTTCCTTTTACTGTAGGAGTAGCTTCCGTCTGGCCACTCTACCATAACGGCCTGATTGGTGGAGTGCTGCAGAGATGGTAGTCCTTCGGGTTCTTGGTCACATCCCTGACCAAGGCCCTTCTCACCCAATTGCTAAATTTGTCCGGGCGGCAAGCTCTAGGAAGAGTCTTGGTGATTCCAAACTTCTTACATTTACGAATGATGGAGGCCACTGTGTTCTTGTTTTGGTACCCTTTCCCAGATCTGTTCCTGGACACTATCCTGTTTGTGGACAATTCCTTCAACCTCATGGCTTTTTTGATCTGACATGCACTGTCAACTGTGGGACCTTATGTAGACAGGTGTGTGCCATTCCAAACCATGTCCAATTAATTTAATTTACCACTGGTGGACTCCAATCAATTTGTAGAAACATCTCAAGGATCAATGGAAACAGGATGCAGCGGAGCTCAATTTCGAGTCTCATAGCAAAGGATCTGAATACTTATGTAAATAAGGTATTTCTGTTTTTTGTTTTTAATAAATTAGCAAAAATGTCAAAAAACCTTTTATTCAATGCACTTGTATGGGCTAATAACATTAAGGCCAAATACAAAAAAATATCAAATGGACTTTTATGGGTTAATGCGAGCGCTTTGACATCACAGGCTTGTTAGCACATTCCTAATGCACATATCCTATCCTTCATGACATAATTGTTTAAGTGTCCAGGGTAAGTGCTCTGTGCTTTTGCCTGGTACAACTTCCTAGAACATTATGAAACAGAGTTGTTTCAGACAGAGCTGTGCTCGTAACTGTTACAGGCCCAGGATGATTGTTTCCCTTTATACAACGGTTGGGTCTAACCCTGAATGCTGATTGTTTAAAACCGCATTCCAGGCGGTGTCTATTCCACAAGTTACCACCAGCTAAATCTATGACATTACAATGCCTATTCATCCTGTTCCATCTGACTGTGCAATCCACTGTCTCATCAGCACAGCCAGACAATTTATAAACTTGATATCCACTATAAAAAGCATCTAGACATTATCACACATTTCTTTTGGACTAACATTTAGTTTTCAACAGCGGAGATTTGTGTAAACCTTGCTATCTGTCTCTCTGACATTTGCAACATTGTTTCAATATTGAAATTCGATCTCCAGGTGTCCCATAGTAATGAACGTGACAAAGCAGACAGGCAGGCAGCGTTTCTCAGTCAGTCTAGCGTCACTACTTCACAGTAGAGACATTTTAACTTAAAATGCATTTGAAAAAAAAAAGAATTGGGCATAAATGCTTCTGTGCTTTAACAGCAAACTTGTATGCAATCTGTAAAAGTGAAGAAAATTGTTACATTTGGAGCCTAGTTGGTTTAGCCATGGAAAATATAGGAACCTTCCCGATAGCCATGATTTGCTGAAATAATGGCTTGGCTGGACATGCCGAGAGATGAGCTCAGATTGGTCTTCCATGTAGCACGGTTCTGTCTATAACATGACCTGGTCAGTATGTGTAGGTTATCCTTTCTAACGTGGCTTTTTTGAAAGATATCACGTAGTAGGACCGAGTTTTGAAATCAGTGGAATTAGAGTATGATAACTAAGGAGAAATTCTGCCGTTTGATTGCACATGTGCAGAGTGAGTCGAAAAGAGGTCTATTGTATAAAACACCTGTCTCCGGATTACATCTTCAAACTAAAGGCAAACATGGCATCCGTCACAGAGAGGGAGAAGCGTCCATCCATGTACAGTATATTGGTAAGATAGTCTAGCTAGTGACATTTTCAGATATTACAAATTTCTAATTTTGTCAGAAAGTCATTTTCATTTCAAGTTAAAGAGTACTGTTAGCTATCTAGCTAATATTAGCTGGCTGGCTCGCTAACTAACGTTACATATAGGATCTATGTAGTAATATTATTCGTATCTCAGAGACATTTGCATTACTAGTTATACCCTAATGTTAGCAACTAGCTAACATTGAACCCGGTTGGTAGCTAACATGCAGATTCATGCAGGGTAGTAATGTTATTAGTTGGTTCATTGTTAAGCTAGCTACTGTAGCTACATGTCTAAACAAAAGATTCCACTATCAAGTATTATGCAAGTAACCATTTCAATAGAACGTTCATGATTTCACTGAGACAACTGTCGATAGATGTAGTTGGTAAATTCGCTCTGGCTATCTACTCCGATTTCAGAGCACTCTCATCTGAGTGTGCCGGAATGCAGAACAACTGACAAATTTACGAACGCTCAATACCAGTTGAATATGGCCAGTGTCAGCAAACGTTGACAAAAAAGCATAATTCAATTGTTGCCAGCCACACAATTACAGTCACCGAAGCTTTTGATAACGTAAAAATAGCTTAACTAGCTCTGATAGGGCGAGTAAAATGGTCAGAGTGAGTTGTTCTCTCATTTGCATCTGGAAGTAGCTAGCAAGCTAGCCAACTTTAGCCAGTTAGCTTTAGTGCTTGCCAGCTGTTATTAGGTCAGAACCTTCGGACCAACTCTACTCCTCAGTCAGAGCATCCATTGTGCGCTCTGAATGATCCGAGAGCAAAACGCTCTGAATGCTCCGAGAGCGAAACGCTCTGAATTTACGAACAGACAATCTGACAATGCTCTGAGTTTATGAAAGCCCAGAGCACACTCTGAGCGCACTCTGGCAATCCAGATTGAATTTATGAACACACCCGCAGTATAAACCAGCCTTTAGTCTTGAAATCTTTGGTTGTTAAGTACATGGCCTCACATGTGAATACTTAAAGAGATGGGGGAGCTAAGGATTAAGAGGGTGTGAACGATGCTGAGTGGGTGTAGACAAAGAAAAGCTCTCCAGTAGGTTTACAAAAACATTCAAAGGGACATTTTCTCAAAAGTGGAGGTTACAAGTTGATCAACTTTCAAAGCAGAATTACTTTCCCATTGTTCCTCAACTGTAGCATATGATATACCATTTTCTAGTTCCGAGTCTCTACTTTTATCCAATATAAAAAACACCATTTCACAAATGCCGGTAGGTCACAAATGAAAAATGTAAAACAAAGGGAAGTGCAGCTAGCTTGCAGTCTTTCCAGCTTCAGTTTGAAGTGGAAGTGATTCTGTTAGCTGTGTTGTTGGCTAGCTCCTCTGAACAACAGCGTGCTGACAAGAGAGCACATTTTCCATGCCAGGCAAAATCGTGTCTCATTAACTAATTGTTATGGTTGTGTCCAAATAAATGCCACTAGAAAAAAGTTCAAACAAATGCAAATGCAGCTACTGTTGTTATTCTGGCTGCACTGTTTGACATGACTGTAAGTTAGCCATAGTTGGCTAGCTAGCAAGTAAGGGATAAGAACGCTGCCAGCCGGTATGGCAATGGAACATTTAGAACGAACGACTGGGTTGCATCCATCAATAAAGAACAGAAAAACTGAATGACTGGATTGCGTCTCTGGCAACCGAACCGCTAGAACGAACGACCAGCCGGCTTGGGTAGCAACCCTAGCTTTGTGTCGGGACTATATCTTGTGGAAGGATGAAATAGTATGAATAAATTCATCAAAATAAAAAAAAATAGGAAAATATGTCAATCATTATTTGAATATGTTGGTAACCCATTATAATAGTGATAATACCCTCGAAGCCGGTGTTTGGAGGATATATTAGCACGGTTTGCTGGCCCGAGACGAATCAACACCCGTGCCTACATATCCTCCAAACACTGGCTTCTCAGGCATTATCACTTAATTGTATTCTGTCTGTAACTGTAGAATCCTCCTCATAGGACCCTCCATTGTCAGTCAGAAGTCACCTTCAGATGTCACTCAACACTCACTGGGGGACAAGAGGACAAGGCAAGAAAGCTGGAGCCATGGGTCCTCTGTGCAGTGTTTAGTGAGCACACACATTGATACACACACACAAACAAAGTGATATACACACACACACACACACACACAAACAAGCATGCACACATTGAAAAAGACACGTACATACACATTCAGAAAAGTCCAATACAGTCTCACCCAATCAACCAGTGTGTAGTGTGTCTAATGACAAACTCAATACACCACAGCCAGGAAACAGAACCATAAGTCACTCCTCACTCTGTAAAGAAAATGTTTGTGTGTGTGAGTGTGGATTCTTTTTAATCTGACCCCCCCGCCCCCCCACCAGTCTCTTCCTGCTGTTATTCAGCACTTGCAGGACATGGTGCTTCCTGTCTGAGTAAGAACTTCCTGTGGTGTACAGGATGTTGTGGAACAATGTGAATCTCTTCACATAGACCAACCAGGCTTCCTTAGACTTCAAAAAGACCCAACGTTAGCGACATTCCCAAAAGGCCACAGATCAGCCTTGTTAAGCAATTTCATCTACAACCTTGGCATGCCTTCCAGTCCCCAATTCTTAGCGGCCTATTCCCTTTTCCGTAGGTCCTTGGAAAGGACAACATTCCTGAAGCATTGTAGTAAAAGAAACAACACAAGGTATTTTTGAGGGGGGTGCTTCCATCTGACTATTATTAGATATAGGAATTACTCTTCATTCCCGGCCTGCCTGTCAACGGTAGCAGTGAGGCATTCATCACAGCCAGTGCAGCTCTGATGAGAAATTCCTTTGACAGCGAAGAAAAAAGTAAAGGGGGAGACAGGGGAGACCTGACCCCTCATCTGACAGCGACAGGAGAAGGAAAAGAGGAAAAGAGGAGAAGGGGAGAGGGAGACCAGAAGACCTGACCCTAAATCTAACCTAGGGTATCTACCCTGAAGGGAATCTCGGAGGCAGTTTGTGGAAAGCTGTAGCAGGAAAATAGGGAAGAGAGGGACCTGGGAGGAATGGTGTAAACGGCATTCCGCTTGAGGATGGCAGAGGGAGAGACAGAGAGCGCAGCTGGGGAATGATGCGGGTCAGACATGGTCACTGCGGGTCACACTCCACCTCTCAACTGAGGTAAACAACACCTAGATCCTCACATGGTTTTCTCAGGAGACTGTGTGCGAGATACATCCCTACACCATGTATCACAACAGGGCAAAACAACACCAAGCTCATCATCTGATCACACAAGGATATTTTGCAGTTGGTTTCTCCATTAACACTGCATTAGTTACTGTATATACATTACAACAGAGCTACACACCAGCTAACACGTCATGGAAGAACAGTGTAACTTTGTAGCAGAATTATAGGCTACATATTATAACCAGTAATACAATTTCATCCTAGTTGTTTCCCATGTACATAATTTCAAAGCGTAGGAATGTTTAAAACGTGGATTAGAATATACTTTTACCTTGCTCTCCATAGAAGAAACCTATTGAACAGAATAGCATGGAGCCCAATTCCAAAGCAGTATCGGTAGACTGGTTTCCAGGCTCGGAGTTTCTGAGCAGTAAATTGCTCTTTCTTTATCATCTCCACACAGAAGTTCCTGTGTCTACTTTGCTGTCTAAGCCAGAGATATATCAGTACAACGTCAGGACATGAGAATAGCGTGGTACATGATTGGCAGAACAGTCCCAATTCACAGGCTAATGCATGCCCTCAACTCCATGCCAATCAAAAGTTAGTTTGTTGCTGTATTCATTAGTGAAAACCACATATACCAAAGTGGAAAGCTCAAGCTCCTGGACATCAATGTAACGATGTAAGCTGAAAGTCTGGAAGCAAGGTCAGAGAGTGAATACATTTAATAAATTAAAGAACAAAACAAGAAACACAAACAGCGCACCAACTTAGAACAGGAAAATTACAACTGGGGATGAAACCAAAGGGAGTGACATATATAGGGCAGGTAATCAAGAAGTGTCATTATGCACCTAACGCTGGTGACAGGTGTGCGCCCTAACGAGCAGACTGCCTGCTGACCTAGAGGCCGGAGAGGGAGCACACGTGACAGTACTCCCTCCCCAATGCACGGCTCCAGCCGCAGGGCGCCGACCAAGATGACGATCCCGGGGATCATGAGCGGACCGGTCAACTCTGCTAACGCACGGGAACCTGTCCTTCTGGGCTTGGGAGCATGACGACCTAGAGCGCCGGAGAGAGATTATACGTGACAGTACCCCCCCAGCGTTTTCGGCTCCAGCCGCAGGAAGCCAACCACAGGGACGATCCCGGGGTTCGGGAGCGGACCGGTCACCTCCACTGAGGCGCAGAAACCTGACGAACCGGCTGTGGAGTGAACATGATGAGCCGGCTGAGACCTCCCCGGTTACCCCGGCTGAGGCATGGGAACTTGTTCACCCAATTTCAGCATGGGAGCCTATCGAACCCGCTGAGGCATGGGAGCCTACAAACTGGCTGAGGCCACCCAGATAGCTCCGGCTCCAACACCCGGACCCGACATCACCCCAAACACAAAAACAAGAAGAGAAAAAAAACACTCCATTATGCTTCCCTTTGATGAGTCGTCATTCTGTAATGATGGACGTTGAAAGTCGGCAAGCAAGGTCAGGGAGTGAAAACATTTATTAAATAAAAAAACAAGAACCACAAACAGCGCACCGACATAGAACAGGAACAATAACGCCTGGGGGAAGGAACCAAAGGGAGTGACATATATAGGGCAGGTAATCAAGGATGGGATGGAGTCCAGGTGAGTGTCATTATGAGTCTAACGCTGGTGACAGGTGTGCGCCCTAATGAGCAGCCTGGAGACCTAGAGGCTGGAGAGGGAGCACACGTGACAATCGACTACTGTGGAAAAATGATTTATGGCTAGAAATTCAAAAATGATATTACAATACCTCATCAGAAGCTTATTTAATAGACGTTTTTATATCAATATCAAATAATTGTACATTTACTGACACAGACCATAATAATCAAGTTCCTTACTGTATCTCAGGCAAGAATTTTGTAGGACTGTCTGGGAGTGGTCTGACTGGGGAGGGGAAAATTGAAAACTAGCTGTTATTGTCAGAGGTCTGGAACAACTAGCTGTTATTGGCAGAGGTCTGGAACAACTAGCTGTTATTGGCAGAGGTCTGGAACAACTAGCTGTTATTGGCAGAGGTCTGGAACAACTAGCTGTTATTGTCAGAGGTCTGGAACAACTAGCTGTTATTGGCAGAGGTCTGGAACAACTAGCTGTTATTGGCAGAGGTCTGGAACAACTAGCTGTTATTGGCAGAGGTCTGGAACAACTAGCTGTTATTGACAGAGGTCTGGAACAACTAGCTGTTATTGGCAGAGGTCTGGAACAACTAGCTGTTATTGGCAGAGGTCTGGAACAACTAGCTGTTATTGGCAGAGGTCTGGAACAACTAGCTGTTATTGGCAGAGGTCTGGAACAACTAGCTGTTATTGACAGAGGTCTGGAACAACTAGCTGTTATTGGCAGAGGTCTGGAACAACTAGCTGTTATTGGCAGAGGTCTGGAACAACTAGCTGTTATTGACAGAGGTCTGGAACAACTAGCTGTTATTGGCAGAGGTCTGGAACAACTAGCTGTTATTGTCAGAGGTCTGGAACAACTAGCTGTTATTGTCAGAGGTCTGGAACAACTAGCTGTTATTGTCAGAGGTCTGGAACAACTAGCTGTTATTGTCAGAGGTCTGGAACAACTAGCTGTTATTGGCAGAGGTCTGGAACAACTAGCTGTTATTGGCAGAGGTCTGGAACAACTAGCTGTTATTGTCAGAGGTCTGGAACAACTAGCTGTTATTGGCAGAGGTCTGGAACAACTAGCTGTTATTGGCAGAGGTCTGGAACAACTAGCTGTTATTGGCAGAGGTCTGGAACAACTAGCTGTTATTGGCAGAGGTCTGGAACAACTAGCTGTTATTGGCAGAGGTCTGGAACAACTAGCTGTTATTGACAGAGGTCTGGAACAACTAGCTGTTATTGGCAGAGGTCTGGAACAACTAGCTGTTATTGGCAGAGGTCTGGAACAACTAGCTGTTATTGGCAGAGGTCTGGAACAACTAGCTGTTATTGGCAGAGGTCTGGAACAACTAGCTGTTATTGACAGAGGTCTGGAACAACTAGCTGTTATTGTCAGAGGTCTGGAACAACTAGCTGTTATTGGCAGAGGTCTGGAACAACTAGCTGTTATTGGCAGAGGTCTGGAACAACTAGCTGTTATTGGCAGAGGTCTGGAACAACTAGCTGTTATTGGCAGAGGTCTGGAACAACTAGCTGTTATTGGCAGAGGTCTGGAACAACTAGCTGTTATTGGCAGAGGTCTGGAACAACTAGCTGTTATTGGCAGAGGTCTGGAACAACTAGCTGTTATTGACAGAGGTCTGGAACAACTAGCTGTTATTGTCAGAGGTCTGGAACAACTAGCTGTTATTGGCAGAGGTCTGGAACAACTAGCTGTTATTGGCAGAGGTTTGGAACAACTAGCTGTTATTGGCAGAGGTTTGGAACTCCCATTGTTATTGGTCTATTAACCAATTTACCGCATGGCGATGCCACCACGGAAAGCCGAACCTCCCGCCCATGCATACATGCTGATTAGGTCTTGTGTAGATTGTATTTTCAACCAGCAACTATCAGGAATTAACACTGGTAAAATAAATCACACTTTTACAGTGTTAGTTTTATCAGCTGTTGTACAATATGATACAGAACACAGGGAAAAACATTATTTTGACTGCACTGGGTCTTTAAACATTAGCATTCCTGAAATGAGATTTGGAAAATGAAGTAAGCGCTGGATAATGTGGTTCTTGTTGGGTCAGTAGCACATGGCTAGAGAACAATATCCTTTTCTCTGTAGGACAGACCATGTTGTGTTACCATTGGATATGGAGACATGACCACGGGTACATTATGGTCACATAAAGTTCAGATGAGTTATGAAACTTGGTTAATTAACGTCATGTACTCCATGAGGTAGTTATGAGCATGAACAGGTCAGATAAAGGGTCAAATAGATAGTGAGTAAACAAGGAGATGAATATGACATAGACGTTGTACTGTTTGACCATCAACATGATCTATTGGCTGTATCGTGCCTGTGGGAAAAGGACTGGGCTATCTGTTGTTGTTCAAGGTGCTTTGGAGTGCATCCTAAATGGAACCCTACCCTCTATGTAGTCATATAGAGCCTTATGGGTCCTGGTCAAAAGTAGTGCACTAAATAAGGAATTGGGTTCTATTTGGGAAGAAGCCGTGTTCTCTCTGTGGGATCAATGTGCTACACACAGAGATAGAGAGAGCAGGGTGTTCTCTCAGCTAATGTCAGCAATGAAGACTCCCCAACTGGCTGTATAACACCTCCTAAACACAACACCACCACACACACTCTCTAACACAGTTGTTAGGAGTCAAGGTGACATAGGGATGGAATTACCTGACATCTCCCCAGGCAGGGAACAGGGTTACAGAACAGGCTGTACTGAAGAAGATGATGGAGTGAGATACAGAACAGGGAGTGAGAAAGAAGGAGATGGACCTCTGGGCAGTGGAGGGTGGGACTGAGGGATGAGAGAGAGAGAGAGAGAGAGAGAGAGAGAGAGAGAGAGAGATGATGAGAGAGAGAAAAAGAGGAAGGGAGAGCGAGTGATGAACATTTTAGCAATAAACCATTATCAACTTCCATCTCCAGCCCCAACTAACCTCACAACGTAACTATGAGCTTGTGGAACCTGGCAACGGAGTATGGAGAGAAAGATCTGCCTTAAAACTCCCTGTGTGGAAGTGTGTGTTTATCGACTGGTGAACGGCTTGTTCACTGACATAGTGAGTGTGTCTCATCCCTCTCTACACAATACTTGCCAAAGCACTGCTATGGCAACCGGTGCCATTAACGCACCCATCAGGCAGTCACTACCTACACAAACACACATGCACACGCACACACATACACATCCACACGCAAACACACTGCATGGAGGGTGAAGAGAGGGGCCTGCTGGATCTTCTCCCCACAGCCAGACGTCAAAGGCTAGTTTGTTGTGGATGTCTTGTTGTGGACACCACACAACCTCCTATGCCAACCCACGCCTGTACACTACACACTCAGAGGGAAATTAGGTAGGTAGTGACAAGAGGTTTGTCGGGACGAGAGGAGCTGGACAGAGAAGCTACATCCCTCCCTCACTTGGCAATGGCAGTCCTGTCAACCATTTCAAGTCTCTTCTGAACTTTGGGCCTGGGTGACTGTTAAGTTGAGCACTTAAGGACAAAAAAAGCTGTATGCAAATAGAACATGATTGATCTGCTTGCACTGTCCACCTCTCCCTCAGTCTCTCAGCTCTCCTGCACTTTATAAGGCCTTAGAAGCAAATCCCCACTCACCAATGTTCCTCCACACTGTTCCTGAATCAGTGCCAAGCAACATTTCGTTCTAAATGGATGAAGGCAGACTGTTCCCATAGCCCATTCCCACTGTGTCTCACAATGCTGCTTCTAAGACCCCAGCACGCTAAAGCCTCAGAGGAAGCAGCCACACAATCACCGCCACACAAACAAACAAAAGAGCTTCTCTTCATTATCTGGGGATTACCAAGCCATTGTGGCAGGGATTTAAGAAAACATTTCATTTTAGGCTGAGGGACTGAGCTCCTGTAGAACCCTGTAGAGAGAGAGGGAGCTAACGCAAGGCTGACCTTATGGCAGGGTCAAGTCTAGAGGTTTGGTTAGTGGGGTGTGGGTTGGTACGATAAGTTATGAAAATATATGCACTCACTACTGTAAGTCGCTCGGGATAAGAGCATCTGCTGTATGACTAAAAGGTCAACATGTTAAATGGCTGGCCCACTTGGTTGCAACACCACCTGATGGGGATTGGAGCTGGGAACTTTGGACAGACCGCCTGGCTGCATTCTGCAGACTACTGGGCGTGGGCATTCTGAATGGCAACTTATCATGGCTACGTCCCATGGAAAAAGGGTACCATTCATGACGTCCATAACTTGGTAGCCTCATACTGAATCCCAAGTTGACCTTCAGCTCCTAGGTACTTGTGCAGATCTGAAATTATTATATTTTAGGACAGCTACAACACATTAGGAACACCCTCCTAACATTGAGTCGAACACCCCCCCCCCCCCCCCTTTTGCCCTCAGAACAGCCTCAATTCGTTGAGGCATGGACTCTAGAAGGTGTCCAATGCCTTCCACAGGGATGCTGGCCCATGTTGACTCCAATGCTTCCCACACTTGTGCCAGGTTGGCTGGATGTCCTTTGGTGGTGGACCATTCTTGACACACTCAAACCAGTGCGCCTGGCAGCAACTACCATATTCCATTCAAAGGCACTTTACCTTCAGCCTCTGAATGGCACACATACACGATCCATGTCTACAATTGTCTCAAGGCTTAAAAATCATTCTTTAAACTGTCTCCTCCCCTTCTACACTGATTGAAGTGGATTTAACAAGTGACATCAAAAAGGAATCATAGCTTTCACCTGGATTCACCTGGTCAGTCTAGGAATCCTAGCTTTCACCTGGATTCACCTGGTCAGTCTCATGGAATAAGAAATGTTTTGCATAGTCAGTGCATATCCTATACTCTGAACTTGGTCAGTCAGAGGAGGATTCCTCTAAATGTTTCTTGCTTCCAGCTAGAGTTTTCTCTTGCCACTGTGCCATTGCCATTGTGGAGTGGAAACATCTAGGAGCAACAAGTTTTCTCTTGCCACTGTGCCCTTGCCATTGTGAAGTGGAAACATCTAGGAGCAACAACTGCTCAGAAGTGATAGGCCACACAAGCTCACAGAACGGGTCCGCCGAGTGCTGAAATACGTAAATTGTCTGTCCTTTGTTGCAACACTTCCGAACTGCCTCTGGAAGCAAAGTCAGCACAACAACTGTTTGTCGGGAGCGTCATGAAATGGGTTTCCATAGACGAGCAGCCACACACAAGCCTAAGATCACCATGCGCAATGCCAAGCGTCAGCCGGAGAAATGTAAAACTCGCCGCCATTGGACTCTGGAGCAGTGGAAATGCATTTTCTGTAGTGATGAATCACGCTTCACCATCTGCCAGTCCGATGGACTAATCTGTGTTTGGAGGATGCCAGGAGAACACTACTTGCCCCAATGCATAGTGCCAACTGTAACGTTTGGTGGAGGAGGAATAATGGTCTGGAACTGTATTTCCACTGCCAGCCCTCTTAGTTCCAGTGAAGGGAAATCTTAACTCTACAGCATACAATGACATTCTAAATTATTCTGTGCTTCCAACTTTGTGGCAACAGTTTGGGGAAGGCCCTCTGCTATTTCAGCATGATAATGCCCCTTGCACAAAGCGAGGTCCATACAGAAATGTTTTGTCAAGATCGGTGTGGAAGAACTTGACTGACCTGCACAAAGCCCTGACCTCAACCCCATCGAACACCTTTGGGATGAATTAGAAAGCCGACTGTGAGCCAGGCCTAATCGCCCAAAATCAGTGTTCGACCTCACTAATGCTCTTATGGCTGAATGGAAGCAAGTCCCTGCAGCAATGTTCCAACATCTAGTGGAAAACCTTTCCAGAAGAGTGGAGGCTGTTGTAGCAGCAAAGGGGGACCAACTCCATGTTAATGCCCAAGATTTTGGAATGAGATGTTCGACGAGCAGGTGTCCACATACCTTTGGTAATGTAGTGTACTTGGCAATGGCAGATCTCGGATCACATTTCCAAATTACAGAACTTGTCAATGTAAATGTTAATACTAATAATTATGACTGTGAATAAATGTTTCCTTAAGAGGTTGAATAGTTTGTTTGACATTGAGCTGTTCAACAAAGGGAGTCTCCGATTAGATTAGAGAACTGGCTGGGTGGAGGCCAACACTGTACTGGCTGGAGCTGTCATTCCTCATCTCTCTCTCGCACACGCGCGCGCACACGCACGCACGCACACACACACACACACACACACACACACACGACTCTGCGCACCTGTGCTCACACACGCACACGCAGGCACGCACACACGCAAAACAATAATATTTGGTACCTTCATAGTTGTGAAGAATAGAAAACAATGAAGACTCATTGTCAGGGTGCAGGGACAATGTCTACCATTTTTAAATGAAATGACACGTAAAAACATAGTTACACAAACAGAAGCACACAGAGTCCTCCAGTTTAACTATGGCCTGTATTATCTCTAGGAATGGCAGGAAATCTTTAAAGCAGGCAGGCACATCTCTTTAAGTTGCATGACCATTCTATTTGTTTTGACAAACAGTCAGTCACAAAGAAAGGCGTCCATGTCAGAACATTCTGACACTCCTTCATAAGCCCATGAAAACCTCATTCTGATGGCTCTTCTCAGAAGACCCTCTATCGCAGTCGCCCAGATAGCCTGCTCTTTCCCCCTCATGTCAGTGTGACTGTCTATCTCCAGAGCCACAATGTCTTCCCCTTTTCCTGCCTGTCTAGCAGCATCCCCTTGGAGGAATGCACATACTTAGCTAGCATTCTCCCTGCTCTAAATGGGTCCCTCCTCGAGTCTCACAGTATATTTACCCCAGTACACTGAAGGGTATTTGGATCATGCGTTACCCATTACATCTATCTCTATCTGGGTTGGCATTCACGCCACGTAGCGCACCACACAAGCATTCTTTCAGTTGTATGTATAGCCTAGCATCATGCGCTAACCTCGCAGAATAATGTAGCAGGGTGTGAAGAGAAAATGTGTCACAGGCCACAACTCATCCCTACTAAACCCACTTAGTACATTTTTACTGCATTAGCTCTATCTGACAGTTATCCGAATGGGGTGAGGCAGGAAACAATGACCTGTGTTAACAGGCCACATAACTCTTTGGAATGGAGTGTCTAGACCAATCAGGAATGGGCCATTGTCACTGTGGGCGAGTACAGAAGGGTTCTCTATTCCCTATGTCAGGGGTAGGCAACCCTGGTCCTGGAGGGACGCAGGCACTTCATGTTTAAGATTGAACTGATCTGGAAGACCAGGTGTGTTGAAATTAGGTAATCACTGAACTGATAATTTAGCTCAGTTGCTCTGGTGTGGTGTCTAGTTAGAACAAAATCTTGCTGTACCTGTGGCACTCCAGGAAAAGGGCTGACTACCCCTGATCTATGTCATCAACTACTTTTGCCCAGAGTTCTTAGGCTGCGATTCAAACCAACGCAGATAAACACCATCGCACTGCGATTGACTTTTAGAATGTTTGCGCTGTATCAAAGGTGTAATCATGGTAACAGCCATAAAAACAGAAGGCCAACTTCCTCATTAATGTATCTTTACCTTGATGCATGCTCCATCCTTGTCATTACACCTGCCTCTCTCCCCAAAAGCTGAATTCCCCCCAACCCCCCTCCTCACTTCAATCAGCTCCAGTCCCAGCAGGCCTTTCCAAGTGGCTGGCGGAACAGAAAAAGTTAGAGAGAGAGAAACTAATACCGGAGACTATTACTCAAAACAGACAACACTATGTAACTATGCCAGTACCTTAGTTTATTCTATGACAAAGTAAGACACAGGATATGTATCATGAAGATCTATCCTTGCCACGTTAATGCCTCTTCACACACACACACACACACACACACACACACACACACACACACACACACACACACACACACACACACACACACACACACACACACACACACACACACACACACACACACACACACACTTACTTACTTACAGTCATACCCTCCCGTTCATCCTCTTCCCAAAACCTCCCTGCTGATGATGTTGGAAATAAACAAAGAATGGCTCATGTATCATGAGCATCATGTTTGGATAAAAGGTTGGTGAGTTCATATACGTTCTAAACCCATTTGTACTGGTCGTAAAAGGAAAGAAGAGATGGGAACCTTACTGGAGATGATTACTTACAAACCTCACAAAACCCATTGAGAAACTCCCCTGCTATAGGCCTACATCATGTATTGTGTATGTAATGTCAATAAAACATGTATTTCAATTACTATATAAACTCCAGTCAAGACAAGCTTGGATAAACTGTGAAATACCATTTATCAAACACCATATTTAAAACCTACATGCGCTCCAGTCAGGCATTTTTGAATGGAGAGGGGGGCCTTGGCGTGGGTTGAATGTCCTGTACACACTCACAGTTTACTCCACTCCACAAATATTTACATGTTACCCATTTAGCGTTTTACTAGATGACTCCAGCTCCAGTGTCCCACATGAGACTGACCCCCTGATGACCCTTTGTCCCCTCGGATGGTCCCAGCCAACCAGAACACCGCCATATGTTTACCCAGCATCCTCGCTGTTTGGAGTGGTACACTCTTAGTAGAACCCTGTGCCAAATGCTTTAACCGTAACTGTGTTCTCTGAGACCAAAGTAAACACCAATACTGTAGACCACACAGTGTCTTTACATGTGTTTTGGAGCTAGCTAAGCTAACAGAATGAGACAATGTCAACGTAACAGTTGTTCTCTGTCAGTGTTGGACTTCACTACAACAACACTACTCTATGCACAATTCTTATCTACATCTTGATTCAGTTGTCGTTCCCTAAAGATAGAATGGTTCATATTTAGCACTGTGTTTGCCATACAGAGATTTGTCTGGTTAACTGTCTTTTGGGACTGTTGTTAAGGGTCAGAATAGCAGGCCTTCTAACAGCAAGGCTGTGCCCTTCACCCACTATGCCCTCTAGCTAGTAGCTGAGGAACTACATTAGAAACAAACACTGCCCAGTTTGACATAATCCTCAGATGTTGTAAGAAAGTAATTGAAGTTATTTGATTCGAACTTGCAGAGGAAGAAATGGCTGCTGACTTGACAGAGAGGAAAACTACACAGAGATTACAGAGTTCTAACCTCCCTGGAAAGCTCCCTGGCCTTGACTCTGAAATTCACATTTTTATCTTTCTCAAGGCCAGAACTTTCAATGAAATTGTCTTCTACTTCAATTGCTTTTCAGCCAAGCAAAACATGAAGTCTTCATCCATGAACCAAAAGTCATGACCTGTATATGATGTCAAGGCACTTTCAGGTCATGACTTTGAAGACTTCATAGGGTTTGATGTTAGTGATCAACTCTTCTCTATTTTCTCCATCCGGTTCCTATTGGATAGAACAGCGAACAGCTTAACTGTGATTGAAATTACATTAAAAATTCTTATTTTCCACTAGGCTACCCTGCCACCCCAATGACCAGGACAAACTAACTGAAGACAGTCTTGTCCTGCCAGAACATGCTTATAATACTACTGCTTCTCACAAACCCCAGAAGGATGTTGCAGTTGTTGAACCAATACATCATGGTGGAGGATAGAGGGAGGATGGATGAGTTCAACATAACACCAGACCATCTTTCATCTCACCATCCATCACTCAGTGTGAGGTGTCTGTCCCCCACTGTCTCTAAAGAACACTCACACATCAGCGCATACACACACACACACACACACACACACACACACACACACACACACACACACACACACACACACACACACACACACACACACACACAACCACTCTCATAATATGTTTTATTTAATCCTGATGGGCAGGTATGTGTTTATGTGCGTGTTTGTGTGTTTGTGTGTGTGTGTGTGTGTGTGTGTGTGTGTGTGTGTTTGTTTGTTTGTATGTGTGTGTGTATCTGTGTCTGTGTGTGGGTTTGGGTGTGGGTGTGAGTACATACCGGCATGTTTGTATATATTTATGTCAGTGCATTCTTGTGTGTGGTGCTGCATGAAAACGTAAGCTCCCTCAGTAAACACAATAAAATTATGTTTCCCTAGCCTGTTACGATTGCATGTGTTTATGCAGCCATTTCAAACACAGATCCAACTCCCATCAACTTAATGGCTTGACCTTGTAAACTCAGATTACCTCGGCACCTATGTCACCTGGAATGCTCTCTATGCACTTTTCTAAACACTAATTCCAAGTGTAACCCAATGACAATAACCTGCAGCTCAGTCAGACAGGTATATATATGAGTGATGTATCTGTGTGGAGGAGAAGTTGACAAGGAGTTCAGGCACAAGTGTGACCAACGAAAAAATAAGCCATTGTGATTTAGTCATCACATTGAGATTGGCTCCAGCACACTCTTGGTGTGTGCCACTCTAACTCTCTTGCTCTTTCTCTCTCTCCCTGCCCTTATGAAGGGGCACTAAAGGCTTCTAACACAGGGAAAAACAGCAGAGCGGAAAGAAAGAAAAGAGGACAATAGCATGTAAATCAGAACTATTAAAGGACTCTATAAACACCCCAGAGCTAAGAGGAAAGATTTAGAGATAGAGGAGAGAAGAGACACGAATAGAAGAGTGGACAAGAGATGCCAACATACACACACCAACATTTTCCCTTGTCTTTCTCCATAGTGCGAGTCGATACTCATGGAATAATAAGGAATTCCCCTCGACCACGCCTACAATTTGGGGGAAAAAAAAACATTATTTCCCATTGACCCCAAGTGTAAAAGAGCCTACTTTGACTTCAATTTTTTCTTACACAGAAATAACAAAACATGCCGAAAAGCCTCTGTGTTCTTCAAAGTACATGTAACCAGGTCAAAAATCAATGCTCCCACATAGGGAAATAAAGCCTGTGAGAAGAGCCCTGTGGCTTCAGGTTATTCAGCGTGGGAGAGTGGGAAATGTGGGGACCCGGTGTCCAAGTAGGCTGTGTGTAGCTATGTGTGTGTGTCACAGGTAAGACATTTAACTTGTTTAGCATAGTCCGTTAGTAACGTCACTCACTGTATATGTTTGTTTGTGTTGTTGGTCTTGGCTGGCTTAATGTTCCGCTAGCACTCACTCATGTGGCTGCTAGCACCGTCATGAAAAGGGGCCTGAGGGAAGCCTGACAATATTACGTTTTTAGTAGTGAGAACAAGGGAGCAGGCAATGTTGAAAAGTAGTGTTTAGACATGTTGTACTTTAAATTTAGCTTTGTAATTGACTAAAACAATGAGAATTTTTTTAAATTGCATTTGAAAAAGGTCAGGTCTTGCTGTGAGCCAATGGAGAAACCTATCTATCTAATACCGACTGGGTCTATCCTTCTCATCTACAGTGATGTTTGGTAACCCAGAGTGACAATCGCTAAGTGACGAGGTGTCTCTGACAGCCTTGGAGAGCTTGCCATTGATCCATGGGGGAGCTGTGTATAAATAACCCACAATGCCTTTCTCCCACTGTCCAATAGGAGGTGGCGCTGACGGACAAATCTACGAAATAGCAATCAATATCTTCTTCATCTAAGAAAAATGTATCCACACGAGTTATGTAGAATATCTACAAGGTGGAATTTGTGTTTCACCTTCTATATCAAGTCCTGCCCGTAAATAGTTAACTCCTTCTGATGTAAACCACTGACACATCTCTACGAAGGTTCAAGTATGTTTCCATCCATGCCACATGGCATCTTTATGCTGACTAACTACACACTCCAGCACTTTAAAGGCTACCATAATTTGTCTACATCGTATATACACAGAAACAAGGCTCGGGGCTATGTTGGATACTGCAGTGTATAAATCCCTATGGTGTACACCAGGGCTGACAGCACAAGGGAACTAGGTATTTTGTTGTAGCACAAGAAGAGAAGAGTTTTTAACTCAGATGGACTATGTGGTAATACTGTAGGGTCCATTCATACCCTGTGTCCTACTGCACTCTATTTTGTGTAACAGACAACAGAATGCAGTAATGCACATACACAAAATAGTTCAAATTGTTGAACCTTCTAAAAAAACACAAAAGGAGTGTGTGCATATGTATAAAGTTCACATGTGTGCAATCTAAGTGTCACATGATCTGTCACTGATTACTGAGATCATATACACCTATTCTGAAAGGCCCCAGAGTCTACAACACCCCTAAGCAAGGGGCACCACCAAGCAAGCGGCACCATGAAAACCAAGGAGCTCTCCCAAACAGGTCAGGGACAAAGTTGTGGAGAAGTACAGATCAGGGTTGGGTCCTAAAACAATATCCGAAACTTTGAACATCCCACGGAGCATCATTAAATCCATTATTAAAATATGGAAAGAATATGGCATAAAAACAAACCTGCCAAGAGAGGTCCGCCCACCAAAACTCACGGACCAGACAAGGCATTAATCAGAGAGGCAACAAAGAGACCAAAGATAACCCTGAAGGAGCTCAAAAGCTCCACAGTGGAGATTGGAGTATCTGTCCATAGGACCATTTTTAGCTATACACTCCACAGAGCTGGGCTTTACAGAAGAGTGGACAGAAAAAAAGCCATTGCTTAAAGAGAAGAATAAGCAAACATGCTTGGTGTTTGCCAAAAGGCATGTGGGAGACTCACCAAACATATGGAAGAATGTACTTTGGCATTCAAGGAAAACGCTATGTCTGGCGCAAACCCAACACCTCTCATCACCCCGAGAATACCATCCCCACAATGAAGCATGGGGGTGTTTTTCATCGGCAGGGACTGGGAAACTGGTCAGAATTGAAGGAATGATGGATGGAACTAAATACTGGGAAATTCTTGAGGGAAACCTGCTTCAGTCTTTAAAAGATTTGAGACTAGGACAGAGCTTCACCTTACAGCAGGACAATGGCCCTAAGCATACTGCTAAAGCAACACACAAGACATTTAAGGGAAAACATTTAAATGTCTTGGAATGGCCTAGTCAAAGCCCAGACCTCAATCCAATTGAGAATCTGTGGTATGACTTAAAGATTGCAGTACACCAGCGGAACACATCCAACTTGAAGGAGCTGGAGCAGTTTTGCCTTGAAGAATGGGCAAAAGTACCAGTTGGCTAGATGTACCAAGCTTATAGAGACATACCACAAGAGACTTGCAGCTGTAATTGCTGGAAAAGGTGCCTCTACAAAGTATTGACTTTGGGGGGGGGTGAATAGTTATGCAAGCTCAAGTTTTCAGTTGTTTTGTCTTATTTCTTGTCTGTTTCACAATTAAAAATATTTTGTTGTGTAAATCAAATGATACAAACGCCCAAAAATCTATTTTAATTCCAGGTTGTAAGGCAACAAAATAGGAAAAATGCCAAGGGGGTGAATACTTTCGCAAGCCACTGTATCTAATGGGATACAGTATTAACATATAAAGTGTATCCCAAGTGGTGCAGTGGTCTAAGACACTGCATCTCAGTGCATGAGGAGTCACTACAGACACCCCGGTTTGAATCCAGGCTGTATCACAACCAGCCGTGATTGGGAGTCCCGTCCGGGTTTTGCCGGTGTAGTCCTTCATTGTATATAAGAATTTGTTCTTAACTGACTTGCCTAGTTAAATATGTATATACTGAATTCTAGTAATGGCTCATCCTAAATACACCTTTTCTATTAACATACTGTCTATATACACCACTATATACATATATATTTATATTCCTGACTCTGACATTGCTCGTTCTGACATCTCTTAATTTCTTTCTTTTTACTTTTTGGATCATGTGTGAAATGTTTTGTATTGCTACAGTAGGTATTGCTGTATCTGGTAAATCGCTCCATGGGACAGAGAGAACATTTTCCAATTTTATACCACATTTCAGGCAGTTCTGATCATTTTTCCATGGGGCAAAGAGAACATTTTTGCTGTTTTATAGAACGTTTCCTGCAATTCAATGCCACGTTAGTGATATCTGAGTGAGAGTGATTTGAGGTCAGGGCCTTTGGGCATGTGCCCTGCATGCCCGGTCGGTGTTGGGCCATGATTTAGACAGCTGGCTAAACTAATTTACCAATTTAAAATTTGTTAGCTAACATGGCTAATTGAGTATGACTGTCAGTGACAAACATAACAAGATAAAAACTGCTGATCTACAACCAAATGTTGTGTATTCTTCTTTTTCTATAATCCACATGTTCATGTCTTTAACAGCTCCAACCAAAGCACAATTTGTAAATCCCTCCAATTGGTCAAGCTATTGAACCAACTTTACCCTATGGATCTCCTCTTTTTGCAGCACATGATAGTTTACATTCTGCTTACACACAGATAGACAAGTAAACAGACATATGCACACACAAGCACCTTAAACACACACACGCACACACAATCTAGATCTCACCTAATTTAGAGATGCCATGTGATTTAGTGTGAGGGACTGACAGACCTTTTAAATAATGGAAACACAGAGCTGTAGAGCTCGGTCCATGACGCCAATAGGTAGTAAAATTACTCCCAGAATCTGCCAAGACCAATAGGCTCAGCCTGCTAGCTGCATTCCTAACTCCATACAGAGAACGAAACGCCATTTAAGGCTCCATGTCAGACCAACAACTAGAGCTCTCTCTCTCTATCTCTCTCTCTATCTCTCGCTTTCGCTCTCTCTCTCTCGCTCTCTCGTTCTCTCTATCACTCTCTCTCTGGCACTACACCGCCAGGTCACTGACATCCTCCCTGTAGGCTGACTCATCATCACCGGTGATCAGGCCTACCACTGTCGTGTCGTCAGCTAACTTAATAATGGTGTTGAAGGCGTGCGTCGTGGGTGAACAGGGAGCACAGAAGGAGACTAAGCACACCCCTGTGGGACCCCTGTGTTAAGGTTCAGCCGTGGCACAGGTGATGTTGCCTACCCTCACCGTCTGGGGTCGGCCCGTCAGGAAGTCCAGGATCCTACGAGTCCTAAGCTTAGTGACGAGCATGGAGGGTATAATGGTATAATGGTTACCTAGGTGGGTGAGGGCAGTGTGCAGAGCAATTGAGAATGCGTCATCTATGGATCTGTTGGGGCGGAATGCGGAGCGAATTGCGGCTACTTCCTGTTTCTGCTTCTGCTTGTAAACAGGAAGCAAGAGTACAGAGTCACTATCTGATTTGCCAAATGGCGGATGAGGGCATGCCTTGTATGCTTACTTGTGGGTAGAATAGCAGTGGTCTAGGACTTTATCGCTCCTAGTCGCTGGCAACCAGAAAGGCAGCCTCTGGGTGTAGTTTTTCTGCTTGTTCATAGCCTTGTACAGTTCGTTAAGCACCAGATTGTTATTTTTTATTGTACTGAGGTGGAATGTATACAGCAGTCACGATAACAGCTGAAAACTCCCTCGGGAGATAGAAGGGTCAGCATTTGACCATCAGGTATTCCAAGATGGATGAACAGTGGGTCGACACGTCCACCACACTGGAATCAGCACACCAGTTGGTGTTGATAAAGTGGCAAACCCCTCCCCCCCTTGATTTTCCGACTCCACAGTCCTGTCGGCCCGGTGAATAGAATCCATCGAGTTGGATAGCCGTGGGGGATATCTTCTCCAAGAGCCATGTTTCTGAAAAGCAAAGAATATTGCCGTTCCGAGAGATCCGTTGGTAGCAAATCCGCGATCGGAGGTCATCCATCTTATTATCAAGTGACTGTACATTGGCCAGTAGAATGGCCTCTGCTGTGCTCTCAGATGCTTAGTTACCACCTACCAACAGCTAACAGTCACACTATTGGCCAACATAGCTGTTTCGACCTAGGCTAATTCAGTACACCAACCATACCTACTGCCTCTCTTAGCCCTTTCTCCTGCTCTTTCTCCCACTCAAACACACTCAATCACACACACACACACACACACACACACACACACACACACACACACACACACACACACACACACACACACACACACACACACAACCACTCTCATAACATGTTTTATTTAATCCTGATGGGCAGGTGTGTGTATATAATAATAATACAGGTTGTTTATCATTGGTGAGTATAAGTTGAGGTGAGGTTTTGCTCCTGCTCAATGGAAAAATGTGAAAAAGAGAACCAGACACCGCTTGCCCTCTAGTGGGTAATGTTGAATACTGCAAACTCAACTGTAATGACATTCTAAGTTCTCACGTTCACCACTCGATGGCGGCCAATCTCTAAAATGTAGACCCGTTGTCTTTCCCACTGAACCTATCTTATGATGAGAAACAACCTATTCATGGTATCACAGATCATACAAAAATAATATTAAAAATATTTACAGTGAATGCCTGATTTTTCCTGTATGATCAGTCTTATATCGACACAGGCCTTTAAAACATCAAATCAAATTGTATTTGTCACATCGGCCGAATACAACAGCTGTAGACCAAATATGGCATAGTTTCTTGGTACTAGTGTGTATATGGCATTAACCTATGTGATTTAGTGTGTGTTTGTGTGCGCATCTGTGCATGCATGTATTTGTATGTGTGTGTGTGTGTGTCTGTTTGTGTGTGCGCACACTGTGTGTGTGTATGTGTGTGTCTGAGCATGGTTCTGTACTGACCTTCCTGCCAGAGAAGAGCATGCAGAGCTGGTGCATGGAGCCTCCGTTCTTGGTCAGCTCCTTCTTCAGGGTCTTAGGCGAGGGCAGCGTCCAGCCCCCCTTGTGGGCGTGTGTCGGGTCCAGGCAGTTGATGGCATTGTCTGAGGTGAAGCCAGTGGCGCGTGGGTCCTGTAGCAGACTGCCCTCGCTGTGCGTGCGGCGCCGCAGGGAGTTCTGGACACTCAACCTGCCGCCGTGCTTCTCGCAGGCAGAGCCCTCCACCATGCTACGACGCTTACTGTCGCTGCGCTCTAGGTAGGTATCATCGCTGTCATCTTCCTCATCATCATCGTCATCTTCATCATCGTCCTCGTCATACTCTTCGTCGGTGTTGGGCGAGGAGAGGGCATCGGCGCTGAAGGAGCGGTCTAGGCGGAGCTCGGGGATGACGAAGGAGGATGAAGAGGAGGGGTGGGCGTTGGTGTCGGGGGGGTCTGACGGGGCTTCGTCATCTGTCCCCGGGGGTTTCACATCTCCTCCCTCCTCCTCCTCCTCCCTCTCTCTTTCCCCTCCCTCCTCTATCTCTGCTTCCTCCTCACCCTTCCTCTCCTCCTCCCCCTCCTCCACCTCCTCCACCTCCTCCTCTCTTTCCCGCCAGATCTCAGGCTCAGTGCCCTCCATGCTCTTGCTGTCCTCCCACTCGGTGGAGGGCGGTGGGGTGGGTGGCACCTTGTGCTCCTCTCCGTCGCCCAGTGGGGTGCAAACCTCCTCCAGGGGGGTGAGAAGCTCAGAGGGGTACGGGTTGCCCAGGGTCAGGGGCTCTGAGGGGCTGGAGGGGTAGGGGTAGAGGTGGTCCTCTTCAGACCCTGGCAGGGGTAGGCCTTGTCCTCCTCCCAACTCACATGGAGGAGTATCCACCTTGGGCTCCAGCATCTGGAGGGAGAGGGAGTTATAAACACTGTCACACTGCACATTTATTGCATATCAAGGGCTTGATGAAGTGGATTAGAACATGAATCACATTTATTAGCACTGGGCTAAAGCAACAGTCAACCAGAGCCCTGCTGAAATGGTCCCAATGACTAAAAATCTATTAAGACACATCCCACTTTATTAAATCAATAGAGAAACAAGCCTATACCAACACCAGGCCTGATCTAAATCTTTGCTCCTGACCTCTTATTGACAGCAATCCATTACAATCCTATTGCCCTGTTTGTGCGTTCCGTGTCTGGGAGACTAATGGCTCCATACCAACTATCAACAGTGAAGGAGAAGCCAGTGATTTTGTTTGTATGTTGAGTTTAGCCAGGAAACAGAGGCCACGTGTGTTTATGATGACGAGATTGATACCGCCTGTTTGACTTCCCTTCATGCACTCACCACACACACACGCACGCACGCACGCACGCACGCACGCACGCACACACAGACACACACACACACACACACACACACACACACACACACACACACACACACACACACACACACACACACACACACACACACACACACACACACACACACACACACACAGCTCAGCTTTCCAGCAGTAGCATTGCTTGTTGGTTCAGACACATTCCTGGTACTTTATCTTCCTGTCTGGTGTCACACAGACACACTCTGGCCCAACCACTTCAGGGCCTCTGGGACAGACGGGAGGGAGCAATGTGGAGGAAAACAAACATGTCCTCCATAGAACCTCTTGGCTCAAACCCCTGAGTATTTCTGAAACCCTCCATCTACACCATCACCTCACCACCATCTCTTCTCCATTCATATTCACCTTTACCTTCTTTCTCCCATCTCTGTTTTATCTACTCTTGCCCTTCAACCCCCTCCCCTCCCATTGTCTGTCTTCTGGTGTTGGACTCTGCTGAGGGAGCTGTACTATACAAGGCAAAGCCACTACGGCGCTACACCACACAAAGTCATTATTCAGTTGATTGTTTTACCTCTCTGTCTCTCCTTGTGTGTAAAGCGCTTGAACAGATTCTGTCAGAGCTAAAGTGTTGGCCAATTTCATTAGTGCGTCTAACAAAATGGTGATACTTAACATTCATTGACTTGTCTCTACTTAAATCTCAAGCAGTGATTGGGATGTTGAACAATGGAATGAGGGCGCAATTTTGTGATAATCAGGGTGAAGGAGAAAACGTGCATTATCACTGAATTCCATTACACATTCTATTAAAACTCCTCAACTGCTGCACTCTACTGAAACGGCCCAATCGCTACCAACCTGACTACCTATTGTTCTCAAATACACGGCTGTAGATAAAGAGTGGGACACGGCATCCTACCACTCTTAATGTTTTGACCTCAACAATGCTAATGCTAAGCTAATAGCAGTGGCCGGCTCAAGCCTTTTAGTGGCCCCCTTCTTGACAGTGGAGAGAACGTTTTTTTGTTTTAACATTCAGTTCTAAAGGCCCAGTGGAGTCTAAAACTAGACTTTCCGTTGTTTTATATATTTTACCGGCAACACTTGACACCGAGCATCATAAAACGTTATGCCACAGTCATAACCATTCCATAATATTTCATAACAGCTGACTTAAATAACTTGTCATAATCGGCTATAATATGGTCATAACACTGCCATGACACATATGTTTTGACCTGTTGTGACATATATTGCATTATCTATGGCTGGTTATGACACCTACATTAGAGTGTCAAAACCCACATAACCTACCACACAAGGTGGTTGTCAACAGTATGTTCACGTTATTTATACAAAAAATATATATTGACCATGTTAAATTATCATTGTAACTGCACACACGTTGATGTCAGAGATGAACCTACCCTATTGGTCTGTTGCTGATGACTGGGATGACTTCAGGAGCAGATTTCAGGAGCAGGACAAGACACCTTCTTTGTGACTGACATATGGGCATGTAGGTGACAGGCCTATCTGGTTTACATGATTATGATGGTCATAATGCTTATTGACAGTGTCATAAAGTGTATGTTCTAAGTCCAACTAAAGTGACACAGGATGATCATAGACCATGATATGAGCGCAGAGGTGCTCTTTAGGCAGGCTTTGATTGAGCTAGGTGCTCATATCACAAACTAAGCAGAAACAGAAGTATTTTATCCCTCTTCCTCCCCCAAATTTGCCCCCCGTACCTCTCTCGTCTAGACTTAGGAGCGTAGGAGCATTTCTTAACCAGGCGTATAAAAAGACAGTCTGGAACACACAGGGGTGAGAGCCTATTCCTTGCTGTGAGAGGGCCTCATACTGATTTAAAGTTCACTAGTTACAGATAACCACACATGCAGTCACAAGACAACATCTGTCCATATATGCTCACTCGAGACCCTCTCACCCTCACTTACCCTCGATGTCCTCCGCTCTAAATGCTCCCACCCTCCGCCCGAGCCCCGAGCTCTGAGGCAAAGGTTCCTGATGATGGGGCTGCTATTTTTAGAGTGAATTACACTTTCATAAGCAATAGGGTAGCAAGAAGAAAACAGGACGGAGGATTTTTTTTTTAAAAACACTCTCTTCCTTCTCTCTCTGTCCTCCCTCTCTTTTCTTTCCATCTATTGCTCTCTCTCTCTCTCTCTCTCTCTCTCTCAACCCTCAGGGTCAGAGGCATAATCAGATTGGATATCAAGGGAAAAAACAATCCACAATTCTTCTGATTGTAATCAAACAATCACAGTATTCTTACTAGCCTCAATAGTCCTTGCTCTGACCATTTCATGCTTTAAAAATACCCAATGAACAGCTGGAGTATAAAATACTGTATTTGTATGAATATTTGTTTGAATAAGTGAAGCTAAGATTTGAAATAGTTAGTATCTATTAAACCATGGTAATTCATATGTAATGCAGACACACTTTCTCTCTCTCTCTCACACACACACACACACACACACACACACACACACACACACACACACACACACACACACACACACACACACACACACACACACACACACACACACACACACACACACACACACACACACACCTTCCCTCTGCCTCCCTGTCCAGTGGAGATATGGCAGGAGACACAAAGGAGCCACTTGTCCTGTCAGATACACATGTTTCATCTCAGAGCCCAGCATAACACAGCCATTTGCTACCATACTGGGCCGGCCACACACACACACACACAATGCCCTCCAAGAAAAGATGCTCATGTCCAGTGAACGGCCATGAAAAGAACAACGGTCTAAACAACCAACCACAAAACCACAACTCCTCCTAATTCATTTCATCTTTGTCCAGCCCTGTCATGTGTTTTATGGCCATTGGCTAAGAAGTCATTACTCTCTCTTACTCTCCCCTTGCTGACGTGAAATCAGAGGGGGCAGAGATTGAGAGCAGTGAAAGAGGAGGATGAAAGAGAGCTAACCTTGATGGGTCAAAAGCTCTCTGTGTTTCCGTGAGAGGAGAGGACTGGGTAGAGGACTGGGTAGATGACTGGGTAGAGGACTGGGTAGATGACTGGGTAGAGGACTGGGGAAGGGGTCTGGGGAGGGGAAGAAAGGACTGGGTAGAGGGTTGTGGATGGGTCTGGGGAGGGGAGGAGATGACTGGGTAGAGGGTTGGGGAGGGGTCGGGGGAGGGGAGGAGAGGACTGGGTAGAGGATTGGGGAGGGGTTTGGGGAGGGGAGGAGAGGAGAGGAGAGGACTGGGTAGAGGATTGGGGAGGGGTCTGGGGAGGGGAGGAGAAGATTGGGTTGAGGATTGGGGAGGGGTCTGGGGAGGGGAGGAGAGGACTGGGTAGAGGATTGGGGAGGGGTCTGGGGAGGGGAGGGGAGGAGAGGAGCACAGGTAGATCATCAAAGATTAGCATTTCTCAATCAGACCACTAGCACAACCTCCATTATTGACCCAGTGTTGATCACAGGAGCTGAATGGAAACACGAGATGGGATGGGCGGATGATGAGAGCCCAGGGAGGAGAGGAGGAGTAGGGGAAGAAAGAAAGAAAGTAGCAGAAGAAGAGAGGGGATGAGAAAAGAGGAGGCAGAGGGAGAACAGGGGATAAAGGACATTAGAAATATGAAGGAAGAGTGGACAACAAGATGTGGAGCGATGGGGAGGGAGGAATAGTGGGGGAGCAAAATGTCTTACACGAGCATTAACAGCATTAGGGCAGGCTAACAACCATGTAGCCAGGAAGAGCCTGCCAACCTGAGGATGCATCACTTTTCACCTCTGACCTCATGGGGGTTACCATGGAGACAGTAGACCCCCCTTAGGGCAGGTGTGCATTGTTGAGCTCTTGAGGAATATTGTCCTGCCCACAACTTTGTGCTATTCTCTTCTCTCTCTCTCTCTCTCTCTCTCTCTCTCTCTCTCTCTCTCTCTCTCTCTCTCTCTCTCTCTCTCTCTCTGTCTCTCTCTCTGTCTCTCTCTCTCTCTGTCTCTCTCTCTCTATCTGTCTGATCTAGCTCTAAGGAAGTCTGATGCTAGCATGTTTGATGCAACTCTCTAGGCATCTCAGAGGCACCAGAGCTCCCAGGTAACAGCCAAACCACCACCTACAGGGGCAGCACACTGCAGCACACCAATGGCTAATAACCCGCCTGCCTCACTGAGAATGATAGGGGAAAGAGGAGGAAAGAGGAAGTAGACTAAGAACATAAGGCTTCAAAGGACGGCGCTGGGTAATTGGGTTGAGAAACACTTAGCTGGGGCTCCTTCTTCCTGCTATCATAGAAGCCCAGGGCAGTTTGAGAGAACAAGACAAAACCATTAGACCCTCCTTCAATTACAAACTATCCCTCTCTCCATGTCTCTCTGTCTATTGCTCTCTCTCTCAGTGTTTTTCTTCTCTCATTCTTATCCCTAGGAAGACAGAAGAAACACTGCACTTTTTGGATACTTTGAAAAGTAATCTTATCTTCCTCCTTTCCCTGAAGTGACAGTGTCACTGATCAAATGTGAAACCAAGGGTTCCATTGACTAGCTTCAACCACCCAGTCATATTAGATAAGATTAGTGATGAGCTACAACCACTCAGTCATGTTAGATAAGATTAGTGATGATCTACAACCACCCAGTCATGTTAGATAAGATTAGTGATGATCTACAACCACCCAGTCATGTTAGATAAGATTAGTGATGATCTACAACCACCCAGTCATGTTAGATAAGATTAGTGATGAGCTTCAACCACCCAGTCATGTTAGATAAGATTAGTGATGAGCTTCAACCACCCAGTCATATTAGATAAGATTAGTGATGAGCTACAACCACCCAGTCATGTTAGATAAGATTAGTGATGAGCTACAACCACCCAGTCATGTTAGATAAGATTAGTGATGAGCTTCAACCACCCAGTCATGTTAGATAAGATTAGTGATGAGCTACAACCACCCAGTCATGTTAGATAAGATTAGTGATGAGCTACAACCACCCAGTCATGTTAGATAAGATTAGTGATGAGCTACAACCACCCAGTCATGTTAGATAAGATTAGTGATTAGCTTCAACCACCCAGTAATGTTAGATAAGATTAGTGATGAGCTACAACCACCCAGTCATGTTAGATAAGATTAGTGATTAGCTTCAACCACCCAGTCATGTTAGATAAGATTAGTGATGAGCTACAACCACCCAGTCATGTTAGATAAGATTAGTAATTAGCTTTCAACCACCCAGTCATGTTAGATAAGATTAGTGATGAGCTACAACCACCCAGTCATGTTAGATAAGATTAGTGATTAGCTTCAACCACCCAGTCATGTTAGATAAGATTAGGGATTAGTTTCAACCACCCAGTCATGTTAGATAAGATGAGTGACTGGCTTCAACCACCCAGTCATGTTAGATAAGATGAGTGACTGGCTTCAACCACCCAGTCATATTAGATACGATTAGTGATGAGCTTTCAACCACCCAGTCATGTTAGATAAGATTAGTGATTAGCTTCAACCACCCAGTCATGTTAGATAAGATTAGTGATTAGCTTCAACCACCCAGTCATGTTAGATAAGATTAGTGATGAGCTTCAACCACCCAGTCATGTTAGATAAGATTAGTGATGAGCTTCAACCACCCAGTCATGTTAGATAAGATTAGTGATGAGCTTCAACCACCCAGTCATGTTAGATAAGATTAGTGATTAGCTTCAACCACCCAGTAATGTTAGATAAGATTAGTGATGAGCTACAACCACCCAGTCATGTTAGATAAGATTAGTGATTAGCTTTCAACCACCCAGTCATGTTAGATAAGATTAGTGATTCGTTTCAACCACCCAGCTTTAACTTCCTGACTGATGTCTTGAGATGTTGATTCAGTACATCCACATAATTTTGCTTTCTCATGATGCCATTTATTTTGTGAAGCGCACCAGTCCCTCCTGCAGCAAAGCACCCCCACATCATGATGCTGCCACCCCGGTGCTTCACGGTTGGGATGGTATTCTTTGGCTTGCAAGCCTCCCATTTTTTCCTTCAAAGATAACGATGGTCATTATGGCCAAACAGTTCTATTTATGTTTCATCAGACCAGAGGACATTTCTCTAAAATGTACGATCTTTGTCCCCATGTGGAGTTGCAAACCCTAGTCTGTCTTTTTATGGCGGTTTTGGAGCAGTGGCTTCTTCATTGCTGAGCGGCCTTTCAGGTTATGTCGATATAGGACTCGTTTTACTGTGGATATAGATATTTTTGTACCTGTTTCCTCCAGCATCTTCACAAGGTCCTTTGCTGTTGTTCTGGGATTTATTTGCACTTTTTTTCCTCTCTAGGAGACAGAACGCGTCTCCTTCCTGAGCGGTATGATGGCTGCATGGTCACATGGTGTTTATACTTGCGTACTATTGTTTGTACAGATGAATGTGGTATCTTCAGGCGTTTGGAAATTGCTCCCAAGGATGAACCAGACTTGTGGAGGTCTACAATATTTTTCTGAGATCTTGGCTGATTTCTTTTGATTTTCCCATGATGTCAAGAAAAGAGGCACTGCGCTTGAAGGTAGGCCTTAAAATACATCCCACAGGTACACCTCCAATTGACTCAAATTATGTCAATTAGCCTATCAGAAGCTTCTAAAGCCATGACATAATTTTCTGGAATTTTCCAAGCTGTTTGAAGGCACAGTCAACTTGGTGTATGTAAACTTCTGACCCACTGGAATTGTGAAATCATCTGTCTGTAAACAGTTGTTGGAAAAATTACTTGTGTCATGCACAAAGTAGATGTCCTAACCAACTTGCCAAAACTATAGTTTGTTAACAAGAAATTTGTGGAGTGGTTGAAAAACAAGTTTTAATGACTCCAACCTAAGTGTAATTATGATATAGAACAGAACAGCCATCTTAAGCCATGATGTGTCAAATCACCCGTGTCCTCATTTTCTCAATCTCTGAAAGGTGTGTGTGTGTGTTTAGCTAACACACCACTGTCATCATATGTCACATCTCTGAGAATTAGGGTTGCTATGTGTCAATATACCCAATGTTCTCATAAGTCACCTTTCTCTGAAGGGGGTTGTGTCTAGTTAATAGAAATCATGTCCTCACCTCCCTCTAAATGGGGCTGGTATGTGGTAAACACACCATTGTGTTATCATGTGGTCCTCATGTCTCATCTGCAGTAGAACTAAAATGCATTAGAGAGCATATTAGTGGCCCTCTGAGAGATCACTAAGAGGCGGATTCATCTCGAAACCACACATGCACACGCAAGCATGCACACAAACACACAAACACACAAACACACACACACACACACACACACACACACACACGCACAAACACACACACACACACACACACACACACACAAACACACACACACACACACAAACACACACACACACACAGCTCCACATCAAATGTGATAGGTTAAGGAACATTATCTTTGCTGTGGGACTGCTGTGTGAACAGTGCTACTACACACAGCGACAAAGACACAAATGTGGCCCTCACACCAATTGGCCCCTAAAAACCACAACAGTGTATGGAGTGGCTCAAAGAGCAAAGGGTGGGGATCTTTAGGCAGCACGGTGGAGGTAACCCCCCACCCCTACCTCCTGCCTCTCCTACTAACACAAACACACTAAACAGACACATTATTGCTTTAATGTGAAATATCAAATCAACCATTCCAGGAACAGAGGACATCCAGCAAACAAATGTGGTCATTTAGCTTCCAAACCCAATCTGCTTGCTTAGCACCACTCTCATTGACGTCATTAGATGGTCATTTAGCTTCCAAACCCAATCTGCTTGCTTAGCACCACTCTCATTGACGTCATTAGATGGTCATTTAGCTTCCAAACCCAATCTGCTTGCTTAGCACCACTCTCATTGACATCATTAGATGGTCATTTAGCTTCCAAACCCAATCTGCTTGCTTAGCACCACTCTCATTGACATCATTAGATGGTCATTTAGCTTCCAAACCTAATCTGCTTGCTTAGCACCACTCTCATTGACATCATTAGATGGTCATTTAGCTTCCAAACCCAATCTGCTTGCTTAGCACCACTCTCATTGACGTCATTAGATGGTCATTTAGCTTCCAAACCCAATCTGCTTGCTTAGCACCACTCTCATTGACGTCATTAGATGGTAATTTAGCTTCCAAACCCAATCTGCTTGCTTAGCACCACTCTCATTGACGTCATTAGATGGTCATTTAGCTTCCAAACCCAATCTGCTTGCTTAGCACCACTCTCATTGACATCATTAGATGGTCATTTAGCTTCCAAACCCAATCTGCTTGCTTAGCACCACTCTCATTGACATCATTAGATGGTCATTTAGCTTCCAAACCCAATCTGCTTGCTTAGCACCACTCTCATTGACATCATTAGATGGTCATTTAGCTTCCAAACCCAATCTGCTTGCTTAGCACCACTCTCATTGACATCATTAGATGGTCATTTAGCTTCCAAACCCAATCTGCTTGCTTAGCACCACTCTCATTGACATCATTAGATGGTCATTTAGCTTCCAAACCCAATCTGCTTGCTTAGCACCACTCTCATTGACATCATTAGATGGTCATTCGAGGTCCAGCCTTTAAACTTGCAATCTCTCCTTATTTGATTAAATGTGCATATGTTTCAAGCAAAGCTAAAGCCATAGCTCTTCAGGACACGCAATTATGAGTATGGATTTGTGGATTACAGTGACTGCTCACTATCACATCATTATCGGTTAATGAAGGGCTAGAGGAGGATTACTGAGTGGCCACATCACATGCATGGCCAGCCTCCCCGCCCTTCCCTCGCTCAAAGGACAGAGGGATGAGGCGGCAATGATCGTTTACATGTCAAGGCCCTCCATTGAAATCAAGCGAAAGAGCAAAACGATGGAGAAGAGGAATGGACAGAACGACGTGGCGGACGAGCGAAGAAGAAGAACAGGATGAAAAATGTCAGCGTTCCCACGAATCAACTCCTGTGGATTAAGCTATAAATAGAACAAACGTTGTTTAGCCATATCGAAGGAGACTCATAACTCTTCTCAATATGCTCGTTGCTACTCCTATCTCGCTATGTGTGTACTCTGTCTTGTAGCTGCAGTTCTATTATTAGTTGATTACATTTGCTTGTCCCTTGAGGTATCTTCCCCTATGCAAATGGCGAGCGAAGGTAAAGAACGTCATATACAACACCATTATATGACATGGGGGAGATGTTATAGCAGTAAACAGTAAAACACAGCGGTCCACTCAATATCTCACTGGAGCCACACAATATCAGTCACTTTAATAGCAATGGGGACCTAGGGGCATCGGGTATAAGATTTATTAAAAGCAAGTCTATTTTCATTAATATTTAAGCTCAACAAGGGGCCTGTTTTTTTCCAACAACCTCCTCCTCGTCTCCTTCCTGGATGAGGTAATGAAAAATGGAACAGTAACGAAAAAATAGCACCCCAGCAGTCTGTGTCCCTGTATTATAAAGGGCACTTTGTATGACAGCCCATCTCCGGGGGTCAAGGTTCATGTTCCAAGACATTATCAATCCCAGCGGAAGGTCAGAGGGAGAATGTCAGTGATGTGATTATGGGGCTAACTGGCTAGCTGTGTGACGTCCCCGGGCAAAGTCGATGTGACCGCTGTGTGTGTGTGTGTGTGTGTGTGTGTGTGTGTGTGTGTGTGTGTGTGTGTGTGTGTGTGTGTGTGTGTGTGTGTGTGTGTGTGTGTGTGTGTGTGTGTGTGTGTGTGTGTGTGTGTGTGTGTGTCCATGTGCTTGCACATTCATGTGTGTGTCTCACAGAGAGATAGACATCTTGTGTATGTATTTGTGTGTCTGCCTCACAGGTGGCCTCAGCGTTAAACAGAGGGCCAGGCAGACTGTGAGGAACACACAGCCTACAACACTGCCTAGACAGTCTCTTCTAGCAGCAGTGTGTGTTTGTGTGTACAGGCCATTGATATTCCCCTCCAAAGACACATGACACAATGACACCAGCCAGAATGAAGGAAAGAGGGAGAAAGAGAGAGAGAGAAGGGAGTGTCGATTGATATTGATCGAGGAGGACAGAGGACAGGGGATGACAGAGGGAGATGAAGGGAGGAGTTTTGGGAGAGAAGGGGAGAGGGGGCGAGGAGAAGAGAGGGGGAGGTAAGATTGATGGATAACGCTGCAGATGTAATAATGTCCCACACAACAGACCTAATTTCCTTTACACCCCATCTGGGTGTGTATCTCCTCTCTTTCTGAGCTCTCTATCTCTTGCTATCGCATGCTGTGCCCACTTATGTGTCTCTGTTTCTGTACTTATCTGTACCCATCTTGAAAGTTGGTGAGTATGGATTGTGAGTGTGTTTTTCTGAGTGTGTTTTTCTGTGTATGTGTACATACAGTATACATGTACAGTACCAGTCAAAAGTTCGGACAACTACTCATTCAAGGGTTCTTCTTTATTTTTTACTGTTTTCTACATTGTAGAATAATCGTAAAGACATCAAAACTATGAAATAACACATATGGAATCATGTGGTAATCAAAAATTAGATTTTAGATTCTTCAAAGTAGCCACCCTTTGCCTTGATGACAGTTTTGCACACTCTTGGCATTCTCTCAACTGTGATTGTGGAGGCCAGATAATCTGATGCAGCACTCCATCACTCTCCTTCTTAGTCAAATAGACCTTACACAGCCTGGAGGTGTGTTGGGTCATTGTCCTGTTGAAAAACACATGATAGTCCCACTAAGCGCAAACCAGATGGGATGGTGTATCCCTGCAGAATGCTGGTTAAGTGTGCCTTGAATTCTAAATAAATCACAGTGTCACCAGCAAAGCACCATCCCACCTCCTCCTCCATGCTTCACGGTAGGAACCACACATTCAGAGATCATCCGTTCACCTACTCTGCATCTCACAACGACACGGCAGTTGGAACCAAAAATCTCAAATTTGGACTCATCAGACAAAAGGACAGATTTCCACTGGTCTAATGTCCATGGCTTGTGTTTCTTGGCCCAAGCAAGTCCCTTCTTCGTATTGGTGTCCTTTAGTAGTGGTTTCTTTGTAGCAATTCGACCATGAAGACCTGATTTACGCAGTCTCCTTTGAACAGTTGATGTTGAGATATCTGTTATCTTGAACTCTGTGAAGCAATTATTTGGGCTGCAATTTCTGAGGCTGGTAACGCTAATGTTCTTATCCTCTGCAGCAGAGGTCAAAATCAAATCAAATGTATTTGTCACATACACATGGTTAGCAGATGTTAATGCGAGTGTAGCGAAATGCTTGTGCTTCTAGTTCCGACAATGCAGTAGTGCAGTAGTAACCAACGACAATGCAGTAGTAACCAACGAGTAAATTTAGCCTAACAATTCCACAACTACTACCTTAAGGTAACTCTGGGAATGTGGGAACTCCTTCAAGACTGTTGAAAAAACATTCCAGGTGAAGCTGGTTGAGAGAATTCCAAGAGTGTGCAACGCTGTCATCAAGGAAAAGGGTGGTTACTTTGAAGAATCTCAAATATAAAATTTGTTAACACTTTTTTGGTTACTACATGATTCAATGTGTGTTATTTCATAGTTTTGAAGTCTTAACTATTATTCTACAAGACAGAAAATAGTAAAAATAAATACAACCCTTGAATGAGTAGGTGTGTCCAAACCTTTGACATACAGTACCTGTCAAAGGTATAGACACACCTACTAATTTAAGGATTTTAATTTATTTTGACTGTTTTCTACATTGTAGAATAATAGTGTGTATATATATATACGGTATATACTGCATATTCCTGCTTCCCTCTGGTCAATAGATAAACTTGTAAACTCCCCGTCATACTCTCCTCATTGCAACACATGACAAACGGGTTGACAGACGTTCCTCATGACTTCCTAGTGACATCATTAGCTAGTCCTGTGCAATATGCTGCAAAACTGTTGACAGAAGATGTGTGATCACTGGTTGCTAATGCGCACAATGTACACACACACACACACACACACACACACACACACACACACACACACACACACACACACCAGCCAGCCAGCAAGATCTTAACAATGCAAAAAAAGTAACCTTTTCTCCCTAGTGTGTTCCTTGTTTTTTCCCTCTCTCTTTGCTCTGTTCTCTCTTTCTCCATGATCTCTCTGTTCTCTCTTTCACTTGTCCTGATCTCTGTCTTTACACAGAGCTGTGATGGCTTTACACGTTCATGAAGCTGTGAGCTGATGACGATCCTCTTTGAGAGATGAGCCGATGCAGATGAATTCCCAGATAACAGTACAGAGAAAGAGAAGGCCATACCATATCACAACCTGATTTCTCTATCTGCATTTGAACTAATTTAAATACTCTGAGAATCATTGTTGTATTTTAGCAAACTTATTCTGACACAGACAAAAAGAAGGAAAGAAAGAAAGAAAGAACAAAGACAAAATAAAAGTAGATAATAAACCGCGGGTCATCCAAACCTGATGCCCTGAACTGATAGTCCAACAGCCTGAGTTCATTGCCTTCTCTCAGCTCATCTTTCTTTCTTTCGTTCTCTCGCTTCTTTGGTAAGGCAAATTAAACCACTCCCTATCTTCCTACAACTAAGAACACCAGCAATAAAAACTATCAAAAACAACCCCCACGCATTCAACATTAGGCTAGCTCATAAATACACTGAAGTATTTCCCTCTATTTATTAAAAACTACAGACACCTATAAAGTGTGTGGGTGGGTGTGAAAATGGAGATGGTGTATCCTTATAGACTTCACCTGTAGTGAGAGATCCCCAGTTATAGTCCAATAAGCAGAGACAGCCACTCCTCCTTCACATCCCTGGTAAAGTGGCCCACTCTCCTCTCTGTCAAACGGCCAGCGGTGTGTGTGTCAGGGTGAGTGTGTGTGTGTGTTGTGTTCCACGGCTGTGTGAATTAGAGGAGTGCAGGAACTGCGCTTCTGTTTCTGAGCTGAACGGAGAGAAGGAGAGAGAGAGAGCAAGAGGGAGAGAGAGAGAATGCCCTGTGGGATTTGTAGGGAGACTCCCATCCAGCAGCGCAACCACAACAAGAGATAGAGGGAGGAGGGGGAGGAGCTAAAGAAAGAGGAAGAGAGGACTGGGGAGAGGAAGAAGTGTGTGTGTGTGTCTATGTGTGTACACCCATTAGAGCCCCCCCCCCCCCGAGCCCATCCCTGGTCAAGACATCAAGGCGCTGTGTACAGTTGCCATGTCCCACGGGACACACAGAGCCATTAGCATTCATCAGTCTACCGCCCCGACTTTTCTAACACGCACATACACATACAGTAGCTTTGATTTGACTTAACCATGAAAGGCAGAAAAATACAATACACAGGCGTTAGGCAGATGTACACACATACAGTGATCACCTCTCTGGGAGAGAGAAGCAGAGGAAACCTATCTCTCTCACTCTCTCTCTCTCTCATTTCTGTTATTTATTGGCATGGGAAACATGTTTACACTGCCAAATCAAGTGGAATAGATAACTAACATAAGTGAAATAAACTAATCTAAATAAACAGTAAACATTATACTCACAAAAGTTTCAAAATACTTATATTTGAAATGTTATATTACTGGCTATGTATAGTGTTGTAAAATGTGCAAATAGTTCAAGTACAAAAGGGAAAATAAATATACAGTTAAATATAGTTTGTTTACAATAGTGTTTGTGCTTCACTGGTTGCCCTTTCTTGTTGCAACAAGTCACACATATTGTTGCTGTGATGACACACTGTGGCATTTCACCTAATAGATATGGGAGTTTATCTAAACTGGATTTGTTTTGGAATTCTTTATGGGTCTGTGTAATCTGAGGGAAATATGCGTCTCCAGTATGATCATTCATTTGGCAGGAAGTTAGGAAGTGCAGCGCAGTGGGCACATAGCCGGTCTTCATCTCTCTATAGGTGATGGCTTTTTTATAGAAGGTTAGAAAATCACTTCCTTTGCAGTGGTTCACAATTTAGCGGCTCCTTTCTGGATTTTGATCGTTAGCAGGTATTGAGAATTCTTCATTAGTGACCGGACCCCAGACCTCACAACCATAGAATGGCGCCGGAGGAGATGGCTGCCGTTTTATGGCCTCCTAACCAATTGTGCAATTTTGTGTGTTTTTTCGTGTTATTTGTAACTTATTTTGTACTGCTACCGTCTCTTATGACCGAAAAGAGCTTCTAGACGTTGCTGTCTATTTACCACCACAAACCAATGCTGGCACTTAAACTGCACTCAATGATCTGTATAAGGCCATAAGCAAACAGGAAATGCTCATCCTGAGGGGGCGCTCCTAGTGGCCGGGGACCTTAATGCAGGGAAATTTAAATCAGTTTTACCAAATTTCTACCAGCATGTTAAATATACAATCAGAGGGGGAAAAAACTCTAGTCAACTTTTACTCCACACACAGAGACACGTACAAAGCTCTCCCTCGCCCTCCATTTGGCAAATCTGACCATAATTATATCCTCCTGATTCCTGCTTACAAGCAAAAACTAAAGCAGGAAGCACCAGTGACTCGGTCCATAAAGAAGTGTTCAGATGACGCAGATGCTAAGCTACAGGACTGTTTTGCTAGCACAGACTGGAACATGTTCCGGGAATCTTCTGATGGCATTGAGGAGTGCACCACATCAAATCAAAATCAAATGGCATTTGTCACATGCGCCGAATACAACCGGTGTAGACCTTACAGTGAAATGCTTACTTACAAGCCCTTAACGAACAATGCAGTTTGATAAATAGTTAAGAAAATATTTACTAAATGAACTAAAGTAAAAATGTAAATAATAAGTAACACAATAAAATAACAATACCGAAGCTATATACAGGGGGTAACGGTACAGAGTCAATGTGCGGGGGTACAGGTCAGTCGAGGTAATTTGTATATGCACTGTAGGTAGGGGTGAAGTGACTATACATAGATAATAAACAGGGAGTAGCAGCAGTGTAATAACAAAGAGAGGGGGGGTCAATGTAAATAGTCCACATGGCCATTTGATTAACTGTTCAGCAGTCTTATGGACCTAGACTGGGTGCTCCTGTACCGCTTGCCATGCGGTAGCAGAGAGAACAGTCTATGACTTGGGTGGCTGGAGTCTTTGACATTTTTTGGGGCCTTCCTCTGACACCACCTAGTATATTGGTCCTGGATGGCAGCTTCGCACCAGTGATGAACTGGGCCGTACGCACTATCCTCTGGAGCGCCTTACGGTCAGATGCCGAGCAGTTGCCATACTAGGCGGTGATGCAACCGGTCAGGATGCTGTCGCTGTTGCATCTGTAGAACCCCAGTCTGAGGTCCTGAGGGCTTTGGAGCAGGTTTTCATCAAGGATCTCTCTGTACTTTCTCCGTTCATCTTTCCCTCGATCCTGACTAGTCTCCCAGTCCCTGGAGCTGAAAAACATCCCCACAGCATGATTATTTTCAGCACCATGCTCCACCTTAGGGATGGTGCCAGATTTCCTCCTGACGTGATGCTTGGAATTCATGCCAAAGAGTTCTATCTTGGTTTCATCAGACTGGAGAATCCATGCTGAGAGTCCTTTAGGTGCCTTTTTAGCAAACTCCAAGCGGGCTGTCATGTGCCTTTTACTGATGAGTGGGTTCTGTCTGATTGGTGGAGTGATGCAGAGATGGTTGTCCTTTTGGAAGGTTCACCCATATCCACAGAGGAACTCTGGAGCTCTGTCAGAGTGACCATTGGGTTCTTGTTCACTTCCCTGACCAAGGCCCTTCTCCCCGATTGCTCCGTTTGGCCAGGCAGCCAGCTCTAGGGGGAGTCTTGTTGGTTCCTAACTTCTTCCATTTAAGAATTATGGAGGCCACTGTTCTTGGGGACCTTCATTGCTGCAGAAATATTTTGGTTCCCCTGATCTGTGCCTCGACACAATTCTGTCTCGGAGCTCTATGGACAATTCCTTCAACCTCATGGCTTGTTTTTTGCTCTGACATGCACTGTCAACTATGGGACCTTATATAGACAGGTGTGTGGCTTTCCAAATCATGTCCAATCAATTTAATTTACCACAGGTGGACTCCAATCAAGTTGTAGAAACATCTCAAGGATGATCAATGGAAACCTCAATTTCGAGTGTCTGGATGCTAATAAGGTATCTGTTTTGCCCCAAAAAGTGCTGAATAAAATTAAACCTGTTTTCACTTTGTCATTATGGGGTACTGTGTGTAGACTGATGAGAATTGTTTTATTTATTCAATTTTAGAATAAGGCTGTAATGTAACAGAATATGAAAAAAATCAAGGGGTCTGAATACTTTCCAAATGCACTGTACCTAATAGTTATATAGAAAAAATAGAAAAAATATTTTTCAAATGTAATTGGAGAATTGGGTGGGTTCTTCTGGGAGTCTTTAATAGCTGATTCTATGATTTTTATTTGATCATGTATATATTTTGGCATTTTTTTCCTTGTTATAGGGCCATCTTGGATAGACAGTTTGTGTTTAATGTTTGTTTAGTATGTTCCAATTTTCCCAGAAGTGGTTAGATTCTATGGATTCTTCAATTACATAGAGCTGGTTTCTGTTCTCTCTCCCCCCCCCCCCCCCCCCCCCCCCATCTCCCTCTCCCTCTCCCTCTCCCTCGCTCTCTCTGTCTCGCTCTCTCTCTCTTTCCTCCCCATGAGACAAGTCATGAGACCAGAAACAGGGCACCAAACAGAGAACAACATGCAGCTAGCAGATGTACAATAGAACTTAATGAAGAGCATGTCTGTGTACAGTATAATAGCAAACAACTGAATAAAAGGCGATCCCAACAGCTGATCGTAACCCCTTAAGTTTATTCACTGCTCAGTGTGCTTGGCTGTGCTTTATGGAACATCTGCTCCCTCTCCCTCCTCTCTCTCTCTCGTCTTATCTCAGGTGCTTTTCGTCTTAACAGCATCAGATGACAGAGCACACTGAGGCAGGAGAGGCTCTCAGCTCCAACGTAACCTGACTGTGACAGTGAGTGGGACCAACGAAATTGTCTGTGTGGGGGGCATTGTGTGCTTCTGTAACTGTGTGCCTGCGTGTGTGTCAGTGTCTGCCTGTGTCTGTGCAGTAGTGTTTGAAGCCAATTCCACTGCTTTTTAAATTATTCCCCTCTAATCAGGGACTGCTTCAGACCTGGGACGCCAGGTGGGTGCAATGAATTATCAGGTAGACTTGAATAACCCTGACCTGTGGTGTGCGGTATTCTGGAATCCTCGAATGCATTAACTAACGGTTCACTAATAATCTTTCTTCCCTCACTGTGCTCAAAGCCCACAGTTCTCTTGGTCACGGAGAAAACATTTTAATCAAATTTGAGCAGGGACAGGCAATATCTATGTTTGCTAAGTTTCTGCTAAATGACTAAAATGTCAAATGTAGTGCTTTGAACAGCCCTACACCTTGCCATCTACTGGACAAGTTGTGGTACTACTTCTACAATGTCAAAGGCAAACAGAGATGAGTAAACTACATGAATAAAGATACCTAAAGGTACCACCTTTCCCGTGAGATGAAGATAATCCAGAGTTTTCGTATCAAAACTTTCATAATCACTACCTTTGAGTTTTGAACCTTTTGAAAAACACAAAAACATAATTGAATCCTGATTGAAGGTGAAATTGGATTACCAAATCTCTAATGTTGAATCCTAACATTTAATCTAATTTGATAGATAACTTCTGAAAAACTGGCCCCTGGGAATCATAACAATTCCTCATAAAAATACTGTGTAAAAAATGTACACATACACAAGCAAGCGCACACACACATGCAAACACATACACACACACACACACACTATCTATGTCTTTCCCTCCTTTTCTATTTCTCTCTCTCTCACAAACCCAGACCACAAACAAACACTATTGAACTCTTTCTGTCTCACGCACAGATAACATTTCTTCATTTGACACTAGGGAGAACAGTCTATTTCTCTCATTCACATTCACCTGCTGTGCTTTTCCTGACCAGCTGCTCTGTGTAGTGGGGATAAGCTAACCATCTACTGTACTACACCACTGCTGCAGTTGACAGCACCTTTAGCAGTGACTCAATCACATACACTGCACGTACATAAATGCCATTCCACTACTAAATAGTGGGCCGTTACCTTCCTTTCAAGGAGAGAGAGAAATGTTATATTTGGTCCACAAAAATTGTGTGCAGATATTATGTTAATTAAATTTGGTACACTAAAAATGTAAAACATCCTATAATGAGAAGAGGAATTTGATAGCCAACCAGCAGTGAAGCCAAGTAAAATGATTACATTGTGACATAGCACTGAAACAGCATCAGATACTTTATATACTGTAACTAAAAAGGTATCTTAGAAATCCAAAAAGAGAACCAGAAGTGTCAATAAAGCATTAGAAAAGTGTTAGGAATACATTAGCAGCTGAAACATGCAAAAATAATATAATGCAGAGACATTCTGGAACGCTACACACACACACCATAACTTTAATCTCCGCTAACACTACCAAAACACAGACCTGCAGGTGTATGGTACCTGACCTGAGAAATAGGAAGCACAAAGAGTGTATACAGTACCTTAGAGACAGGCATCTGGATGTTCCGAGTGTGTGTGTGAATATGTACGAGTTCTGCCAGTGCGGGGTGGAAGAGCATACACACACACACACACACACACAGGATAGTAGTGAAAGAGGACAGAAAATCCAGGTGTGAAAAATGCTGTAGTGATTTGTTTCTCTCTCTTCTGTCTATCCTTCTCTTTGTCTCTCACTGTCTCTATGTTCCCTCTTTTCTCTGTTTATATCTCTCTCTCTATTTCTGTCTGAATGTTGTGCAGTCCTGCCTCTCTCACCGTGTGGTTCTTATGTGTTTGCCAACGTGCAACACTAGCGCTGGGGAAGAGGAGAGGGATAAGAGGGGAAGAGGAGGGGGAGCTATGAGGGGTTAGGGAAAGAGGAAGGGAGAGGTAGATGAGAGCAATAAGTGAGGGTTGAGGGAGGGAGGGAGGGAGGGAGGGAGGGAGGAAGGAAGGAAGGAAGGAAGGAAGGAAGGAAGGAAGGAAGGAAGGAAGGAAGGAAGGAAGGAAGGAAGGAAGGAAGGAAGGAAGGAAGGAAGGAAGGAAGGAAGGAAGGAAGGAAGGAAGGAAGGAAGGAAGGAAGGAAGGAAGGAAGGACATTTGGGGAGAGGGGAGGAAGGCGAGGGAAAAAGATGAGAGAGAACAGTAGGAGAAAGGGGATACATAGAGTTGATACTGGTGGAAGTAGTTGATAGTGTACACAGAGACATAGAGAGATGGAGAAAAAAAGGAGCGTGAGAGAGAGAATGAGGGAGAGAGAAAAAGAAAGGTTCATGAGTTGATGGGAAGGAGGGTGAAGGGAGCTGTATCCATGTGTTAGTGTGTCTCTGGAGGCCCATGATGCCATGCTGTGCAGTCCCGTACCTCTATCTCCCTCCCTCCCTCTTTTCCCACCTCCTATTTTTAGACCCCAGCCCAGCCATGAATCAAAGCAATGAATCAAAGCTTATCAAAGAGGTGCAGGATCTGGGATGCAAAAGAGCCCTGTATTCCACACCTCATCAACTACGAAGACACACACACAGGTAAAGGATACACGCACATAAACAATCATGTTCACAAACACACAAAAGACGCGCACACAAACATACAAAACACTAGCTTTGACTCCCATCCCATCCCATGACCTAGCAGTGCCTCAGAGTGAAGTGTCACATTTTTTTACACTTCCTCTATACACATATTCTTGTACAGCTAATCTAATCTATTTGTAGCCCATATGACTTCCAAATGATCAGGTTTGAAGGGCCATTCAAATCCCTCAAGCTCTAGTTTAACTGCTGACGCAAACCCAGAAAACGACTTTCTCTGTCTAGTGAAGAGCATAATAAAATACAACCTATCATCACTGTCGGAAGAAAACCTTGAAACTCCACATCTGTTTTTCATTTGTAGTTTTAGATCAAAATATATGGAGACATCTATGAAGTCTCATCTAGGATAGAGCGAAAGGACCATTCCACACGTTGTCATAGACGTTCCACATACAGTACATCCATGTCATAGAAAAGTGGAATACGTTTCATTTGTCCCAAAATAAACTATTATCCTAAGCATTGCATGCTGGGCCTCTGTGGAGAAATTCTAATGACCCTAACCCAAGAATGTGAATAATTTAAATGAATAATATGGCATCTTCGGATCTGGTCCAATCGTTTTTATACAAAGCCTTGATATACTGTATATGTATGCCAGTGCATTATATAACAACAGAACAAGTTATAAATAGTTAAGGGCTTTTTGAACTGAAATAAAGCAAAACACGATCCATCAAAGAGATTTCATGAAAGTTTAAAGCACGGCTGGGGAATTGATCCTAGGACGTGATGGATATCACCGCAGTGCAAAAAAGACACACACACGCACGTACTCATGTACGTATACACACACACACACTTTCGCACGCACACACACATTGATGGAGTGAGACATTGTGTGTGTGTGTGTGTGTGTGTGTGTGTGTGTGTGTGTGTGTGTGTGTGTGTGTGTGTGTGTGTGTGTGTGTGTGTGTGTGTGTGTGTGTGTGTGTGTGTGTGTGTGTGTGTGTGTGTGTGTGTGTGTGTGTGTGTGTGTGTGTGTGTGTGTGTGTGTGTGTGTGCTTTTTGAAGAAAGCGTCAGGTAGCCTGGCGGGTAGAAGCATAGGCCGGTAATCGAAAGGTTGCTGGATCGAATCCCTGAGTGGACAAAGTATAAATCTGTCATTCTGTGCCAGGCAGATAACTCCCAACAACTGCTCCCCGGGTGCCGTGCATGTTGATTAAGACAGCCCCAAGCACCTCTCTGATTCAGAGAGGGTTAAATGCAGAAGACACATTTGAGTTGAACGCATTCAGTTGTACAACCTTCTGCCAGATTACTGTACAACTCACTAAGTATCCCCCTTTCACCAGATTGCTGTGATCAATTCAGAAGTTAATGGAGACAGGTAAACATCACCTTGAAAGGATAGGGTGTGTGATGGAGGCATGGGATAAAGATGGGATTCACATCCTGTCTGATCTGACACAATGCACCATGGAGGGGGGGATTAAAAAGTGTATGTGTGTACGAGTGAGTGAGTGCATGTGTGTGACAAAGACTCAGAGACAGGTAATTAAGCACCTCTCTTCCCTCACACGGGCAGGTGAAAATGGACTATGAACCAGACAGTTCAGAGACTAAAACTGTGGTTTACAATTTCTAATGGAATGTGCTTCCTCTTTCCCATTGCATATAATGCACTGTACTTGTTATGATTGTCTGTGTGCATTTGTTGAGTACTTTATAGTGTGTTACAGAGAACAGTTGATTCCATTATACCTCTCATAGCCTCAGGGTGAAGAGATGTGATCCAGTCTTCATGAATTCGGATAAAAGGAGGAGAGGAGTGAGGAAGGGAGGAGAGGAGAGAGGAAGGGAGGTGAGTAAACACCATGCAAGGTCATGCTAACGTCATACAAGTCATGTGGCTATAGAAAATGTACCGTCAAACCTACGTCATAGCTACGTCACAGCTGCCTGGAAAACAAGCAAGATCTTCCCTATAAACCCCCCACCTCTACATCCAAAAAAGGAACATCACACATTTGACATGAGAGTCAGACAGTCAAAGACAGTCTAGGCGGTCTCTGAGGCCCAGCAGACATCCTTCGTCCATTAGACGTCTGAAACATTAAGTATCTCTCCTGGCGAGGTGAAGGCTAGGCCCTGTCTGAGGCTCCCCTGTGTGTTGCGATATACAACCGTACCCTAGCTTAGCACTTAGATCCACTAGAAAACTCTCGGCTGTCTAGCTATCTGTTTCTGCTCCACAGGACAACCTAGATTAGCTCGTTGAGCAGCAGATGCTGGTTGGAGAGTGTGAGTGAGAAAGTGCATGCATGCTAGTGTGTGTGTTCAGCTGAACAAATGTACTTTTCCAGCAGCTCTCTGGCTAATGCAGCCTGGTCACAGATAGTACTGGAAGCATACAGCAGGATGAGATCATGTGCTGTATGACCATCCACTCGGGAGTTGTGTTTTGTGTGTGTGTTTTGTGTGTGTGTTTTGTGTGTGTGTGTGTGTGTGTGTGTGCGTGTGTGTGTGTGTGTGTGTGTGTGTGTGTGTGTGTGTGTGTGTGTGTGTGTGTGTGTGTGTGTGTGTGTGTGTGTGTGTGTGTGTGTGTGTGTGTGTGTGTGTGTGTGTGTGTACGTACGTGTACATCCATACTTCTGTCCATGTGACAATCATGCATTGAAGGAGAAAAGTGGCCTGGCTAGGAATAGAAGTGTTGTGTGTGTGCGTTATGTAAGGTAGCAGAATCCCGTGGTGTGTGTGAGGGCTGACTGCATGGTGGTTAGGGAGAGGACATTGAGACAGTCAGGGGACATAACTATCTCCCCTAAATACACCAGACTACAGTAATAGTACTAGGATTCCTGGAACTTGGCGGTGGAGGTGGCTACAACCACGTAGTTACATCTCTAGTTCACATGCTTACAGCAGCAACGGAATGCATTGTCCCGGACAGTCCTGCCCCACTTACTAAGAAGAGACTGAGCATGACAGGGATACCATCGGAGAAAGGAAACTATTTTTAACAATACCTAGAATGACTGAATTAACTAGAACCAATGTGGCACATGGTTACCACACTATACAACAACATTAGCAAAAACACACATTTGGTTAACAATAGTGAAAATTGATGTAGCCCGTAAACAAAGGAGGAGCCAGCAAGCTGCACTTAGAAAATAAACTCAGAAGAATTGGTGACCATAGTGACTATTCACTACACGATATTTGACATTACCTGCAAATTCAGCCCTCAAGCTCAAACTCTGAACAAACCAAACAATGAAAGTACATTTAGAACGTACGCACGCAAAGCCAGCAAACGGCCTCCAACTCTTATCCTCTCCCCCAGTCTTTCACAAGGGGTTTGGAGGGAATTACTGGCTCAAGTGGAGATATCTCATCAACAAACTTCATTCGTCTCTAAAATAAAAAAGCTGCTTTCAATGCCGCTGAGTGCCAGTGAAACGGGGACAATTGTCAACATCAGCACTGTGACCATGCAGAAGAATGGGAAATGACGGTGACCCGGTTGACTATTTGCATATAGTAGCCGTTTGCATACTCGTACACAGGTAAGGTAAAGTCAGTTTTACTGAAGTGTTTAACTCAGAGCTCCTTTTCTCAAGAGTGCATTGATTCTCACTCCGGTTCAGCAGAGTGAGAATTTACCCGCAAATACTGTACATCAGAGGAGAAACGCTGTTTCTGACATTATGGGAAATGCAACACTAATTAAAGAGGAACTCTGTCTCTCTCGTTCTCTCTCTGTTTCTCTCGCTCTGTCTCTCTATTTCTTTCTCCCTCTTTCCCTCTCCAACAAAGATTCTATCACCCCATTCAGCTTTAAATCAAATCAAAGCTTGCAGTGCAACTGGCAACTGCTACTGACAAGCTCCACAAAAGACACTCTCCCAGGCCTTTGTTAATGTACTTAAGAACTAGTGATAGAAAATCCTCCAAAGTCAGAATATAAGAGGATTTTTGACACATTTGGAGCAGCATACCGTAGAAAATGTCTTCCACCACCAAGACAAGCTGAGAGGGATCGTGTATTTATTAGGCTGAAGTGAAATCATCAACTCATTTGGGGCTTATAGTGTGGAGTTAGTAATGAAATGAAAGTTGTGTTTATTTCAAATCACATTGTGCTGGTTCAGCTTTTGGAACTTGTGGTCAGCTCTGAGTCAGGTTCTGTCAGAGGGGGAGTTTTGAGTTCCTCCAAAACACTGACCACAACACCACCCTGGTCGCTAACTTTATGGCCAAAGTGGAGAAACTCTCGCGGTTCAGATTTGGCAACTGCAAGAGAGAAACCTTGACATCCCATATCAATACCCTGTCTATGAGTCACATGTAGGGTTTGCTTTGTCCTGGCTCACCCAATTACCCAAAGGTTGCTTTGTTCCCTTAGACCTCTAAATGTAACAACACAAGGGACTGAACACACACACACACAACCACATGCATATGCACACATGATGCATGGTCTGACCTCTCTGAAAACCTTTAATTTCTAACAACATCCTGTTAAAGTTTCCTAAGAGAGCACAAAGGCATAGACCACAAGCCATGTTAAGACTTTAAGCCATATTAAACCATATTTACGATTTCTTATCATCACAAAAGCTTTATTATGATTAAATATCTATGCATTACCCTTGGAGTGTTTCAATTCTCATAACTGCACAAGTTTACCTAAAATTAAACCAATACATTATCCTGATTAAAATTGAACTAATATTGCCATGATTGGATATGTATTACTGAATGACCCTTAGGGTCCACTCAAGTAAAGGGAATGTTTATCCTAAAAAGATTCCAATGTAAGCATAGAGGAATGTTCAGACTCTAATCATCCATTTGACCTAATCACCATACAACTGATGACGGGTCTAATTTACCTACAGTAGGTCGGTTGTTTTTCCCTTCACACACACACACACACACACACACACACACACACACACACACACACACACACACACACACACACACACACACACACACACACACACGCGCACACACACTGTATTGTATAACTAACCTTGTGGGACACACAATTCAGTCCCATTCAAAATGCTATTTTTGCTAACCCTTAATCTAAGAAGAATTATAATAAAAGTAACAAGTAATTAAGAGCAGCGGTAAAATAACAATAGCGAGACTATATACAGACTATATACAGGGAGGTACCGTTAGTTGAGGTAGTATGTACATGTAGGTAGAGTTATTAAAGTGACTATACATGGATGATAACAACAGAGGGAAGCAGTGGTATAAAAGAGGGGTGGGGGGGGGGAATTGTAAATAGTCTGTGTCGATATTTGTTTAGATGTTCAGGAGTCTTATGGCTTGGGGGTAGAAGCTGTTTAGAAGGCTCTTGGACCTAGTTTTGGCACTCTGGTACTGCTTGCCGTGCGGTAGCAGAGAGAACAGTCTATGACTAGGTTGGCTGGAGACTTTGACAATTTTTAGGGCCTTCCTCTGACACCTGCTGCTATAGAAGTCCTGGATGGCAGGAAGCTTGGCCCCGGGGATGTACTGGACCATTCGCACTACCCTCTGTAGTGCCTTGCGGTCGGAGGCTGAGCAGTTAACATACCAGGCAGTGATGCAACCGGGATGCAATAAAATGCAAATGAATTACTTAAAAATCATACAATGTGATTTTCTTGATTTTTGTTTTAAATTCCGTCTCTCACAGTTGAAGTGTACCTATGATAAAAATTACAGACCTCTACATGCTTTGTAAGTAGGAAAACCTGCAAAATCGGCAGTGTATCAAATACTTGTTCTCCCCACTGTAGGTGTTCCTTTTGTCCAGGTGGGAAAGGGCAGGGTTGAGTGCAACAGAGATTGAATCATCTGTGGATCTGTTGGGGTGGTATGCAAATTGGAGTGGGTCTAGGGTTTCTGGGATAATGGTGCTGATGTGAGCCATGACCTGCCTTTAAATCACTTCATGGCTACATCAAACAGGTCGAGTCGGTAGTCATTTAGGCAGGTTACATTAGTGTTCTTGGGAACTATGGTGGTCTGCTTAAAACATCCTGGTATTACAGACTCGGACAGGGAAAATGTCAGTGAAGACACTTGCCATTTGGTCAGCGCATGCTCGCAGTACACATACTGGCAATTCGGCTGGCCCTGTGGCCTTGTGAATGTTAACCTGCTTTAAGGTCTTACTCACATCGGCTGTGGAGAGCGTGATCACACAGTGTCCCGGAAGAGCTGGTTCTCCCATGCATGTTTCAGTGTTATTTGCCTCGAAGCGAGCATAGAAGTAGTTTATCTCGTCTTTTAGGCTCATGTCACTGGGCAGCTCGCGGATGTGCTTCCCTTTGTAGTCTGTAATGGTTTGCAAGCCCTGCCACATCTGACAAACGTCAGAGCCGGTGTAGTATTCGTCCTGTATTGATGCTTGGCCTGTTTAATGGTTCGTCGGAGGGCATAGCGGGATTTCTTATAAGCTTCCAGGTTAGTGTCCTGCTCCTTGAAAGCGGCAGCTCTAGCCTTTAGCTCAGCGCAGATGCTGCCTATAATCCATGGCTTCTGGTTGGGTTATGTACGTACGGTCACTGAGGATGAAGTCATCGATGCACTTACTGATGAAGCCGTTGACTGATGTGGTGTACTCTTTAATGCCATCGGAAGAATCCCGGAACATATTCCAGTCTGTGCTAGCAAAACAGTCCTGTAGCTTAGCTTCTGCTTCATCTGACCACTTTTTTTATTGATCTAGTCACTGGTGCTTCCTGCTTTAATTTTTTCTTGTAAGCAGGAATCAGGAGCATAGAATGATGGTCAGATTTGTCAAATGGAGGGCGAGGGAGAGCTGTGTATGCGTCTCTGTGTGTGGAGTAGAGGTGGTCCAGAATTTTATTTTCCTCTGGTTGCACATTTTAACATGCTGATAGAAATTTGGTAAAACGGATTTAATTTTCCCTGCATTAAAGTCCCCGGCTACTAGGAGCTCCTGTGTATTTATACCTGTGTTCTCTGTTTGTCTGTTGCCAGTTCGTTTTGTTCGACTGGCATTATTTAATTTGCTCCTGTCCTGTCTGTGACTCATCCCGCCAATTAGCAGGGGATCTGGGCATTCAATGGTGGAAACCATAGAAGAACATTAAGGAATACACAGCACAGTCTCCCTCCCAGGAGCTCTCTCGCTCCCTGTCAGGGAATACCGTAAACACCACTGATGATAAGGCTACAGGTCAAAGGTTAGGAGTTATATAACTTCTGGGGCACACAAGACACACACCTATTGTACAGATATAACACGAGAAACACAAATGAGCTATCAACAATCCATCAAGTAAAGGAAGGACACAGCAGTGTATTTGTTGATGGAAATATCAATAGGTTTTCCAATTGTACAGTATTTATTTGCAATGTCATTGCTTCCTGTATGGATTGTTTCCCGCCCATACTCTTATTGACTGTCTAGCCACGCTATGGACTGTCTAATTGGGCTGTGTGCTGTCACAAGCAACGCACATGCCCCACCCACCTGAAGATCTGTCTTTTCCAGACATCTATTTCCTGTGTTTGAGGGGTGCCCCACCCACCTGAGGATCTGTCTTTTCCAGACATCTATTTCCTGTGTTTGAGGGGTGCCCCACCCACCTGAGGATCTGTCTTTTCCAGCCATCTATTTCCTGTGTTTGAGGGGTGCCCCGCCCACCTGAGGATCTGTCTTTTCCAGCCATCTATTTCCTGTGTTTGAGGGGTCCACTTGTCATTAAATATCGCTGGATTGATTGCTTTCATTTTACTCCTGCGACTCTTTCATACTCTTTCTTGTGCCTGCTGTTTCTTTCTGTTAACGGATTACGTTGGCTTTCCGTTGCATGTATAAGAACGCTGACGCTTCGTCAAAGATTTAACACACCGTCTCGACACTTACATCACAAGAAAGAGAAGAAAGGTAACTTTATTTTTATGAGTGTTCATTTTTTTCTAGAATTAAAAATAGTAATAATTAATACAGTTGAAATGTTTACAAATGAGATGCGCTGAAGTGAAATCAACTTCTGAAAATGAACACTTGGATTATAGTGATATTATATCTGATCTCGCAAACAATGTAAAGTATGTTTTGATAAAAGTAATCTAGATAAGCGTGTACATTTATATTTCGAGGATATACTGCTATTGACACACTTGTTGAATTATGCAGCAGAACATGACAACAACATTAATTAATGAGGCAGTATAGACAGTGCAGGTGAGTGCAGGTAGGGTAGACAGAGCAGGTGAGTACAGGTAGGGTAGACAGTGCAGGTGAGTGCAGGTAGGGTTGACAGTGCAGGTAGGGTAGACAGTGCAGGTGAGTACAGGTAGGGTAGACAGTGCAGGTGAGTACTGGTAGGGTAGACAGTGCAGGTGAGTGCAGGTAGGGTAGACAGTGCAGGTAGGGTAGACAGTGCAGGTGAGTACAGGTAGGGTAGACAGTACAGGTGAGTACTGGTAGGGTAGACAGTGCAGGTGAGTGCAGGTAGGGTAGACAGTGCAGGTGAGTACAGGTAGGGTAGACAGAGCAGGTGAGTACAGGTAGGGTAGACAATGCAGGTAGTGTAGAAAGTGCAGGTAAGTGCAGGTAGGGTAGAAGTGCAGGTGAGTACAGGTAGGGTAGACAATGCAGGTGAGTACAGGTAGGGTAGACAGTGCAGGTAGGGTACAGGTAGGGTAGACAGTGCAGGTAGGGTAGACATTGCAGGTAAGTACTTTTGGTGGTTGCAGCCCTGTTCTACCCATTTATGTTAATTTATTAATATATGCAAATACACCCTTTGTATTTATGTAAATGCAGCACATATAATTATCTTGATTTTAAAACAAAATATTGAAAAAATACCTGATACCATTAGAAAATGTATGTATGAGTGCATTCTAAGTTAACAACATTTTACAATGAATTGAATACCTGAATTATCACCAAAATCCCTAAACTCTATTCATTATTTCTCCATGCCAGTAAAATATTTATTCCAAAAGTTTGGAGTGTCTTCATCCATTGTCCAACTGTTGTATTTATTACTGTCATAAACTCATCTCTGCTGTCTGATGAGTCTAATGGATGCTGACAGACACACACACACACACACACACACAGCCAAAAGTGTGACTGCAGTGAACTGATCTCCCCTATCAGATGAGTCCCAACAGAATCCTCTTTGCTCTGCCTTACGGGGACTTCACAGAGGTGGACTCAGACTGTCACTGCTTTCGACATGACTAAGCCACAATATGTCACACAGCCATCTGTATCACTCCGTCTCCAATAGGTCAAAAGACTGGTGATGCATCCCACATGGCACCCTATACCCTATTTAGTGAACTACTTTTAACCCAGACCCATAGGTCTCTTGGGAATAGGGTGCCATTTGGGACACAGTCAGAGTGATGATAAACAGTACTGTCCTAAACACTCAAATGGCGTTAACCCCTTTCTCTGGAACTACTTCTATACAGCATCACATAGATATGACTGACTGTTTCAATGCCATCACTCTCACAACATATTTCTCCTCTAGTCAGAGAATCAGCACATAGCTATCCTGTTAGACTTTCTATCCCACCTCCTTTATTTCACAAAAATGCTCTCCTTTCTTTTGTCTCACGCCTCTCTAGTTGGTAAATGGGTCAGCCCAGAAAAACAGCTGCTACCGCAGGAAACAAGCACACACACACACACACACACACACAGGCACCCACACACGCACACACACAGAAGCATGCACACACACACACACACACACATACAGCGAGAGGATGCAGTGCGAGGCGACACGATAGAAACAAAACCAGGGACATGCAGAGAAAAGCATATTCCCTGGTTGATTGAGAGAGAGAGGGATAAAAGAGCGCGAGCTCATCCCTCTTTCATGTTGCTAGGAGAATAAAGGCCTAATGGATGGCAGGTGTGGAGGCCATACACATAATGAAGCTAGAGAGCAATAGGACCACAGCTAGATAGTATAGGACATAGTGTCTGTCTGTCTGTCTGTCTGTCCAAACCTTCCACTCATGGGAAATAAGGATAGAGATTATGAAACAATGAATCATAAAGGTACTCTAGTGCACTCTTAGAAAAAAAGTGCTATCTTGAACCTAAAAGGGTTCTTCGGCTGACCCATAGGAGAACCCATTGCAGAAACCTTTTTGGTTCCAGGTAGAACCCTGGAGAGGTTTTTACATGAAACCCACAAGGGTTCTACCTGGTACCGAAAAGCGATTTCTTATGGCGGACAACCGAAGAACCCTTTTGGAACCATTTTTTCTACGAGTGAAGGATGGATTATTTTGAGGGGTGTTCAAGATACAGGTTTCCATTCCTTTTCTTCTGTTCCGTTTAATTCTAACACAGCTCTTCTCTAATGAACAGGTAAGAACAGGTTCTAGAACAGTGCTTGGAGTAGTGTCCAATTAAAGAATGCCCACTGCACTTCCAACACAAGAACCAAGCAAACCAAAATATCTTGGCTAGCTACGTGGGAGCACTCTACAGTCATCTACAGAGCAGCTGATAAAACAAGGAGAAACTAGCGGACTTCATTGGAGAAGCACAGTAGCACACTGTTCATGAATGCACTCTCACCATGAGTACAGTGCAAGCCATGTGCTTCAGCAAAGGTCCTGTGAGTGAATGACAGCAGGGATGAGCGTGAGCGCAGATGAGCCAGTGAGTGGCAGGATGAGTGTTTCCTACCTGGACTTTAGGAGGGTAGAAGGGGGCAGTCCTCTGGAGCTGCTTGTCAATCGTGTCCTTCAGACACTGACACACACGCCGCTTCTGGTCAGCAGAGTAGGCTTCCAGACTGAGCAGGCAGTCACACTTCTACAGAGAGAGAGAGAGAGAGCGAGAGCGAGAGCGAGAGAGAGAGAGAGAGAGAGAGAGAGAGAGAGAGAGAGAGAGAGAGAGAGAGAGAGAGAGAAAGAGAGAGGACAAAGGATGAGTGGGGTGGTTGTTCTCCTTTCACCCAATACTGTATTCTTCTCTTTGTTGCAGGTTTGACAGTTTGGTTGACAAAAACGTGTGTTTGTAAAAGTGTCTTCATGGTGTAAGGACCTCTGTTTTAGGAGGGGGAGAAGAGAGGGAGAGAGCAAATGAAAAATAAAATGAAAGCAAATGAATGATGGCAAATGAAAGAGAAGAACAGTAAGATAGTGTTGGAGAGTTATCATGCTTAATGGCTTAATCCTCACCCATAGAGATGTTCAAGTCCAAGGTAATGTGTGTGTGTGTGTGTGTGTGTGTGCGTGTGTGTGTGTCACATCCACTCAGTCACAGAGAATTACACTGACCCACTGGTACAGTCCAGGCAGCACAGGGCATCTTGAGTGCAGAGAATGCTTTGAAAGAGAGCAAGTACTAACAAAAGAGCTTAGCAAGCCAGAAGTGTCATACTCTACTGCTGCTGAGTAGTAGCAAACAGTAATAGCGCTATTGACTACTGTGCTTCATTAAAGACGAACAACCTCTTGGTGTGATACATGACCATTGTGACTTGGAGCCATATATCAGCCCAGTAAGCTTGTTTATGTACACTTTCTCTTAAGTATTTTCCCTCTCATAACATGTATAGTATTTTTTCATTTTTTAAATGTTTTTAGCATCACATTTTTGCTTTACCTTCTGTATTTATTCTCTCTGTAATTATGGGGCAAATTGAATACTTTGTATATCTAGGGAATGATATGTAGCACACATACATAGATCATCCGTTCACCTACTCTGCATTTCACAACAACACAGCTTTTGGGACCAAAAATCTCAAATTTGTACTTTTCTAATGTGTGTCTTGGCTCAAGCAAGTCTCTTCTTCTTATTGGTGTCATTTAGTAGTGGTTTCTTTGAAGCAATTCGACCATGAAGGATTGATTCACGCAGTCTCCTCTGATCAATTGATGTTTGGATGTGTCTGTTACTTGAACTCTGTGAAGCTGCAATCCGAGGTGCAGTTAACTCTAATGAGCTTATCCTTTGCAGCAGAGGTAAGTCTGGGTCTTCCTTTCCTGTGGCGGTCCTCATGAGAGCCAGTTTCATCATAACGCTTGATGGTTTTTGCGACTGCACTTATTACTTATTACTTATTACTTATTACTTATTACTTATACTTACTTTCAAAGCCTCTGAAATGTTCCGTATTGACTGACCTTCATGTCAAAAATAAATGATGGTCTGTCATTTCTCTTTGCCTTTTGAGCTGTTCTTGCCATAATATGGACTTGGTCTTTTACCAAATAGGGCTATCTTCTGTATACCAGCCCTACCTTGTCGCAACAGAACTGATTGGCTCAAACGCATTAAAACCTCTTGGTGTTAGGGGGTAGTATTTTCATTTTTGGAGAAAAAAACGTTCCCGTTTTAAACGGGATATTTTGTCAGGAAAAGATGCTAGAATATGCATATAATTGACAGCTTTGGATAGAAAACACTCTAACGTTTCCAAAACTGTAAAGATATTGTCTGTGAGTATAACAGAACTGATGTTGCAGGCGAAAGCCTGAGAAAAATCCAATCCAGAAGTGCCCCAGGTTTTGAAAGCGCTGCGTTCCAATGACTCCCTATATGGCTGTGAATGTACCATCAACGAGCTTACGCTTTCTACGTATTCCCCAAGGTGTCTAGAGCATTGTGACGTAGTTTTACGCATTTCTGTTGAAGAATAGCCGTATGGGGGGCACATTGCATAAGTGGTCACATGGTGGCTCCGAGAGAGATTCTCGCGTAAAGTGCAGAGGTAGCCATTACTCCAATCGGTCCTAGAGAAAAAGGAATTGTCCCGACGGATATATTATCGAATAGATATTAGGAAAACACCTTGAGGATGGATTCTAAACACGGTTTGCCATGTTTCTGTCGATATTATGGAGCTAATTTGGAATATTGTGGAATATTGTGGCGTTGTGGTGACCGCAATTTCCGGGCGATTTCTCAGCCGAACGTGAAGAACAAACAGAGCTATTTCGCCTACAAAAATAATATTTTGGGAAAACATTAACTTTGGCTGTCTACCTGGGAGTCTCGTGAGTGAAAACATCCGAAGTTCATCAAAGGTAAACGATTTAATTTGATTGCTTTTCTGATTTCCGTGACAAGTTTGCCTGCTGCTAGCAAGGCATAATGCTATGCTAGGCTATGATAAACTTACACAAATGCTTATCTAGCGTTGGCTGTAAAGCATATTTTGAAAATCTGAGATGACAGGGTGATTAACAAAAGGATAAGCTGTGTTCTAATATATTTCACTTGTGATTTTCATGAATAGGAATATTTTCTAGGAAGATTTATGTCCGTTGCATTGTGCTAATTAGTGTCAGATGATGATAACGGTCCCGTTCACGGCTGGGCGTCACTACAGGTTAAGAATGAAAAAAAATCCACAAATTAACTTGTCACACATTGAAATGTATTCCAGGTGACTACCTCATGAAGCTGGTTGAGAGAATGACATGAGTATGCAAAGCTGTCATCAAGGCAAAGGGTGGCTACTTGGAAGAATCTCAAATGTAAAATATATATGTTTTTGTTTACCACTTTTTTGGTTACTACATGATTCCATATGTGTTATTTCATAGTTTTGATGTCTTCACTATTATTCGACCATGCAGAAAATAGTACAAATAAAGAAAAACCCTTGAATGAGTAATATTTTGGCCGTTACTGCTATTAGCCCCTACAAACACATTGAATATCATATTCACTACATGGAACAACATATATCTGAGAGATATAACAAAGATCTGGTTTAAGAAAAATGCATTTAACCCCTTATTTTTGCCTCTAAACTGTCTCCATATACACTGTACTTCCATAACATTTTTCAACTGTTACCGGGGGACCTTCAGACTAGTCTTGTGAGCCTGTGGGCGTCCTAGAGCAAAACAACCAACATCTATATTTCCACAGGGGTGTCATATTTATGTGCAGCTCAAACTGTTCAGATGCTACAGAAAGTAGTTGGCAGATCTGCTGTACCGAATTCAGACGAGTCCCAAAACGGTTGTGAGGGTCGTAAGGCAAAACGGATGAGAGATGAGAGTCTCATCTTCACACAGAGGGGTTTAGAACATCTGTGCTTTGAATGGCATACGTAAAGAGGAGACCCCGAGCTCTGATGTCATGTACATCATGTTATTTTACAGCCGCTGTGTTCCAATGTAGGAACTAACCAGGGACCAAATCTGCTACTTTTCTACCCATATACGGGTTGCGAGTGTAAAGGGCTCAGTACGTGGTGTGTGTGTATGTGTACAGATTTTGTAGGTTACATAATGGTGTAACCTCTTCTATTAACTACAGTGGATCTGTACAAAGACATAGTCTACTAAAGGGCATTGCAGCAACAGAATAACTGGGAGGAAAGCCTGTGGTCTTGAATAGGCTCAATGCATTGTGATCTGTTGAGTCTCCCTCATGTGTTTTTCTGCGAAACACTTAGAACCATTCCTAATGGTTCCTTTTTAGCATTTGACAAGGACCAATCTCCCCACCACCACCTCAACTGCCATCACGATCACTAAGACACACACAATGCAACACAACACGGCACACACACACACATACAAGGCTATTGACCAAATCAAAATGACCAATCATTCACCTTTAGGGAATGCAAGTTGAGGATGGCATTCATACGCCCACATACAGTGGTTCACACGTGAAGACTACTCAGAAACTGCGTAAAAGGCTAAACAAGTTTTATCTCCAGCTTGACAGAGAACCAGACTCTCACAGACAGATGACTGGCTCAGGTAAGATCATTTCAGTTCCATTCATTCCCTGAAGTGAACGCTACATAAAAGTAATTTCTCTACACTCAGCTGTTTATTTCTTCTATTCACTCCGTTTTCTTCTCTCTTATGATTTCACTTCTGTCTGGAAGGAAAACATTTGTGCAGAGATGTCTTTGGCAGCATGGGTTACTTTTAGAGCTTTTTCATTTTTTTCGAAGTCCTCAGAGATTAACTGGAGTCCTGAAGGATTTTGTTGGAGCTAACTCTGCCCTGGTCTGACGTCTGTCACTAAGCAGTCCACTGCCTTTTACCACTGTTCTTTGATGTTGGGAAATGTTTATCTCCTGTGGGAAAGACTTTGTTATCAGAAGTTGTCATTGTCAGACATAGTATTGCAGTCTAATGTATTTGGAACTGTGATGCCTTTTCTCTGTCAAAGCCAGACTCCCCTGACACGGGGAGAATTATTTAAGAAGTTGCGAAAGTCTGCAGGCAGAGATACTGTCTATTTGACTACCACAGCTCCACACACACAGTGTGCAGCTGTACTCCTCCAAGCTAGAGATTCTGATAATGCATCCATAGAGGAGAGAAAGAAAGAAAATAGTAGGAATAATAGGAAGACAAAACCAAAAGAGAAAGCGAGACAAAGATACAACAACAAGAAAAGAAAGAACGAGGGAAATTGTCAGAGAAAAGAATCAGAAAGACAGACATAGAATTGAAAGAGAGAGACATTCATACTGGCAGCACGACCATTTATTAAACTGAATGGATGTTTCTCCTCACTCAAAATAATGATAAAATGGACAAAATGTTTGAAAGCAAGCAAAAATGAATAGCGATATTCTGTTGTATCCATCACTGAGACGTAATAAAGAGGTCAAATTTCTCTGCACCACACAGGCCTTAACAGTTAGGTAAATGTCCCCACTCACACTTTAAGGAGTGAAGAAGTGGTTCCTGGTCAGACCCTTAAAAGTGAGCATGTAGTTAGTCCCTCATCGACCTTTAAAAGTGAACAAGTAGCTTCTGCTTTGGCCCTGAAGTATAGGGTTGTGTCCCTAGCCACCTTGCTTCCTTATTAGGGGAGTACTAGTGGAGCTACTGCATATAAAGTAGAGGTGTATAAACCTTCCCATATCACACACTTAAATTGCCAGTTGTGCCCTGCAGTATAAGAGCAATGTAATTTTTTCAGCTCAGTTTCTCTGTCTCCCCTTCTCAGACTGACTCCAATGAGCCCTGTCATTGGCTGTGTCTGGTGGGATTGTGTGAAGTGACATCGCCATGGAAGGAGCCACATTTAGTGTGGACAGGCCACAGTGACTGCATTCTCTCACTGATAGATAGATACCTCCGCTGTGACCGACAACTCCCCACAGCCCCACAGCCTCACAACACAGAAACACAGCTGCCATGGAGCAGCCCAATGACCTAGCGGAGCGCACACACCGCTCAGTACTGTAAATACCCACACAGGCATAATTACATTCACGCAATCACATCAACATGCATGCACATATCCTCCTCTGGTAAGGGCTCACATGTGCCCAAATAAGGCTGCTTGCAGCCTCGAAAGAAGCCAAATTTAATTATATTTGAATAAATGAATGTAACACATTAACATGCACAATAATGAAAAAAATAACAACAACGGCATCAGCTGAGACTATACCCCACTCCATTGGAGTATAGTTTGTAGTGTGTGACGCCCATGCAGTGAACCTGGAGTATTATGATTCATAGCTACTAGGGACACATTCCTGCACTGTCTGGGAGGAAGTGTGTTTACTTATTCTATGTATTTAGAGAGATAGGCCATTGAGGTTTCTGCATTATAATGCATATGACACTACAAAATGATATGGCAGCCATGTTAGCTCACCATTAACATAACAAGGGGAATATTTCAACAATGCTGTGTGACTGTCTAGAATTAGAAGAATATTCCTAATTCTAAAAGTTGCCCCAACCTTCTAAATACTGTATATGGGTCTGGGAGACGCACCAGGCTCTGGCCATAACCCACTCACTGACATGACACACTTCCTCTGCAGCACAGAAGGGAGGGAGGGTAGAAACATGTCTATGACAGGAGAGAGAGAAAGAGAGGCAGAGAGAGACATACTGCTAAGCACATGGCTTTTAATATACTTTTCATAGCCTAGTTTTTCTCAAATTGCTCCCAATTATATAATATTACGCTGTCAGTCTCCCCTACTTTTTATTACACGCCATCCCAACTATTTGTGGTATTTTTCATCGGTTACCTCAAACTCATTACTCAAGTCAGCATCGATGAAAACCTCACAAGACTATGAGTGGAGTGTTGACAGTTTGCGGCTGACCACAGTCTTGGCAGGCTGGAGCATTTTCTAGGGCACTGCCACAACGGCAGGCAGTGTGTGTGAAGGACAATGCCATTGCATGAGTAGCTAGCTAGCTCAGGGTCCAAGAATGTTGGCATCCCTCTTCTAGATAAATCGAGCCCAGAAAAACACATGGTAAACCATCCCCCTATCAATACACTTCAAATCAAATGTCATTTGTGTAGTGTTTTACAAAATACATTTGTCACAAAGTGTACTTAAAAAATGTAATCTCAACTTGCTGCAATGCAGAACAACCTTAAAACTTAGATCCATGACTGAGTGAAAAGACAACAACTTGGACAGAACACCATGCTCTGTTGAACTGAGGACTTGAATCCCTGGAGAATGACAAGAGATTCATCAAAATCCTACAGATTCCAGAGTAGCCAGTCTGTAGGGACCTCCATGTTAAGGTCATATTGCTCCTCCTCCATAAGTGGCATCTGGTTGCTCCCCTGGGGCTTCTCCCCTGGGGCTTCTCCCCTGGGGCTTCTCCCCTGGGGCTTCTCCCCTGGGGCTTCTCCCCTGGGGCTTCTCCCCTGGGGCTTCTCCCCTGGGGCTTCCATCCCAAAACCCCTGGCCTGAGACACACCAGGGCACACATTCTCCAGCCCCTGCTACAGCTTCTACCCGGCATATCGCTAAACCATACCATTGATAAACCATTGATGAACAGTTTGGTAAACTATCGTTCGTGTTGGCACCAGAACTCTTAATTCCAAGCCAAGTTTTTGTATGTTGTCCAATGCATTGCAACCACATGCTTGTGCAAAACAAAACTGAAATGCAGTACAGGTAGTCAGTATAACTCAATGTGTACCCATTTGGAAGATCAAGCTATTTGCCCAACTCTCTTTAAGTCTCCTATGCCTCTACCTCAATGTTTATTCTTACATACCCACATTCAAGTGATAACACAAGAGCAAACGAGACACAACTTAATGAATGGCCACTGGCCTGCCTTAGAGTGGCTAAAAATACAGGCAGCATTTCCCTGTAATCAGATTGATTAAATTGCTCGCTAGTTAGAACCCTCCCCCAGAGCCATCTGGCAGATGGATCTCTGGCCTCCTGTCAACAATGCTCACCTTGGTGTGGACTACGCCAGCACACACAGTACAGTGCATTTGGAAAGTATTCAGAACCCTTGACTTTTTTCTTTTTACGTTACAGCCTTATTCTAAAATTGATCAAATAAAGTCAATTCCTCATCAGTCTACAAACAAAGCCCCATAATGACAAAGCGAAAACTGGTTTAACATTTTTTACATAAATATTCAGAGCCCAGGTGCATCCTGTTTCCATTGATCATCCTTGAGATGTTTCTACAACTTGATGGGAGTCCACCTGTGGTAAATTAAATTGATTGGACATGATTTGGAAAGGCACACACCTGTCTATATAAGGTCCCACAATTGACAGTGCATATCAGAGCAAAAACCAAGCCATGAGGTTGAAGGAATTGCCCGTAGAGCTCTGACATTGTGTCGAGGCGAAGATGTGGGAAGGGTATAGCACCAAAATATTTCTGCAGCATTGAAAGTCTCCCAAGAACACAGTGGCCTCCATCCTTCTTAAACGGAAGAAGAGCTGGCTGCCCGGTCAAACTGAGCAATCGGGAGAGATTGAGAGATCACTCTGACAGAGCCCCAGAGTTCCTCTCTGCAGCACTCCACCAATCAGGCCTTTATGGTAGAGTGGCCAGATGGATGCCACTCCTCAGTAAAAAATCACATAATAGCCCGCTTGGAGTTTGCCAAAAGGCACATAAAGGACTCTCAGACCATGAGAAACAAGATTCTCTGGTCTGATGAAACCAAGATTGAACACTTTGCCAAGCATCACGTCTGGAGGAAACATGGCACCATCCCTACAGTGAAGCATGGTGGTGGCAGCATCATGCTGTGGGGATGTTTTTCAGTGTCAGGGACTGGTAGACTAGTCAGGATCGAAGGGAGCAAAGTACAGAGAGATCCTTGATGAAAACCTTCTCCAGAGTGCTCAGGACCTCAGACTGGGGCGAAGGTTCATCTTCCAACAGGAACGACCTTAAGCACACAGCCAAGACAATGCAGGAGTGGTCTCTGAATGTCCTTGAGTGGCCCAGCCAGAGCGCGGAACCCGATCGAACATCTCTGGAGAGACCTGAAAATAGCTGTGCAGCGACGCTCCCCATACAACCTGACAGAGCTTGAGAGGATCTGCAGAGATGAATGAGAGAAACTCCCCAAATACAGGTGTGCCAAGCTTGCAGCATCATAGCCAAGAAGACTCAAGGCTGTAATCCCTGCCAAAAGTGTTTGTATTTGTTTAAGCTGTTTTCTTGTGACATTTATTTGGATACATCCATAACTATGAGCTAAAGAGGTGTGATTGTGCCTGCTTTCTCATCAGGACACTGTTGTTCAGAGGAGCTAGGCAACAACACAATCACTTCAAACTGAAGCTGGAAAGACTGCAACCAATTGCACTTTGTTTCGTTTGACCTTTTTTCAATTTACATTTATTTGTATATATCCATAAAAATGATGCCAGCTGAATCATGATTTCGATGAAACGCTGCCTGTCTGTTTCGTTCGGACTCCCAAGACGTTCATTACTATAGGACATCGGGGGATCGAATTTGAATATTTAAACAATATTGCAAATGTCGTAGAGACATACACCAAGGTGTATACAAATCTCTGCTGTTGAAAACTAAATGTTAGTTTAAAAGAAATGTGAGATAATGTCTAGATGCTTTTATAGTGGAGATCAAGTTTATAAATTGCCTGGCTGGGCTGATGAGACAGTGGATTGCGCAGTCAGATGCAACAGAGTAAATAGGCATTTTAACATCATAGATTTAGCCGGTGGTAGCTTGTGGAATAGACACCAGCTGGAATGCGGTTTTAACCAATCAGCAATCAAGATTAGACCCAGCCGTTGTATACGATCTGATATACAACAGCTGTCAACCAATCAGCATTCAGGGCTCAAACCACCAAGTTTATAATACTAGATATACAACTCTGGCTATGCTCTGGAGAACCTTTTACAACAGAGAATGAACGGCAGAGATGATGACATCCCTATCAGCCTGGCAGGCTGGGTATGGCAGCGTAGTATGCCAACCAGAGAGGCAATGTAGGTCACTGCATGAATGCTGATGACAAGCTGATGTCTCCTGAGTGCTACTAATCTGCTGTTCATTGGGATTTAAGCGAAGCAAAGCAACCAGGCGAAAATAGGTAATGGCTTTGCAGTAAGGGATTGAATTGGGATAAATTGAAGGTGGATTTGTTATTCCTTTCCTAGATACTATGTATGTTGTATCCCATCAACTAAAAACACCTGCTCATCAACCAGTCAAACAGCATTGCCGCTCAACAGAAACATTTCCGTCAAAGCACTATTCAATGGAGTTCAGCTTTAAGAAACACTCACGTCATCTCCATCCACGATGAGTGTCATCTGGTGTCACGCTCCTCAGAGCTTCGATGCCTGTTTATGTGTCCAGTCCCCGTGTAGTAGTGCAGCAGCTCACATAGTCATTGAAGAACAAAGCACTGTCACAACCCCATCACTCACAAACCACCAAGTGGGTCTGAACATGCTATGATAACCTGCCACACTACTACTGTATCTCAGTTCCCACTAGTGCTTAGCTAGCTTTCTGTACTGTACTATACTGTACTGCTAAACACAAATATCGTCAATGGGCTATCAGTACTGTACTAGTGCTAATTTTATATATCCCTCCACAAGCCACAACTGTACAATGTGATGTACAGTACTGTTATAGATGAGCTACCAGTGAACAGGCTAAAGAAAGGCTAATCTAATGCTTAAAATAGCCAACATTTAATGAGCTAACCCCATGTGAACGAGCGACCAGTGAACGAGCGACCAGTAAACAAGCCCCCATGTCACTTTTAGCTCCCATGTCACTTGCCCTAACTTGTCGGTCACACGGGAACAAATTAGATAGTACAGATTAGAGAATAGGCCTACAGTACTGTGTAAACCGTCTGATTTAGAAACATATGCCATAACATATACTTTCTTTCTTTATCTCTCCTTCTCGCACCCCCTCCTCTCTCTCTGTCTCTCTCTTGCTCTCTCTCTCTCTCCCTCTCTCTCTCTCTTCCCCTTCTCTCACTGTCTCTCCCTCCCTCCCGCTCTCTCCCTACTCTCCCTCCCGCTCTCTCTCTTCTCTGTCCCCCTCCCTCTCTCTCTCTCTCCCTCATTCTCCCTTGCATCATAGTCTCCTCCTCGAAGTGATTAGGTCATAATGTCCAGTGAGTCCAGACACAGGGTAGATGAGGTTAAAGTTCAGACGATAAAAGACGGTTCTCACTGTGGTGCTCTGGTTCCCATGCCCCGCTACGTAGCCGTGTTAGTGTGGGGGTGCTGAAAAGGGGGTCATGAGGACCCACTACAGGAGCTGGGTTAATCCATGTGTACCATGTGTTGTGTGTTATGTATGAGTCAAATGAAAATAGTGAAAGGCATATAGACTATGATAGTAATAGCATTCCGCTGGACATAGGTTATGCATTGGTGGGATAACTTCAGTTGAATTGCTCTACAGAGCTCTATAGAGTTACGCTGTATGTCTATTGTTGCTCAGCTAAATTGAATACCAGTGGTTTTCAAAGATGCCTGGGGTGTTCAAAGCATCACTCACTCACTCACTCACTCACTCACTCACTCACTCACTCACTCACTCACTCACTCACTCACTCACTCACTCACTCACTCACTCACTCACTCACTCACTCACACACACACACACACACACACACACACACACACACACACACACACACACACACACACACACACACACACACACACACACACACACACACACACACACACACACACACACACACACACACACACACACACACACACACACACACACACACACACACACACACACACACACACACACACAGGTTAATTTTAGAGTATATCTGATGAGGAGGCTAGAAATAGCTGACCTTGGTCTTGAGCTTCTACAGTAGTTGGTCTCTAAGGTAGCCACTCTTATAGAATCAAGGTCAAACTAGTCTGGGTAGTTTTCCCCTTCAAAATGGAGCCCTTATCAGAGCTCTATGAAATAGCATACAGTACATTGGAATCTAACACATGATCAAATGACTCAAATTATTATATATTAAAAACATTTCAGACTTAACAAAAAGTTGTTTATTTTTGTAAACAAACAGACAACAGAGAGATGTTTGATTCCTTCTCATCTACATCATAATTCCCACACTCTTTCATCTATTTGTGTGTTGGTTCCAAGAGGGGATGTTTGGGGCTTAAACCAGTGCTTCTTTAATGCATGCCCAGACAGAGATGTGTGGCACAGGGAGGGACATTACTGGAGCTCTAGGCCTTTACAGGCCTCCAGATAGCCATTAGGGAGAGTGATAAGCATATTACTGGCCTTGAGTAATGTCATATTGTATGTATGCTCAACTAAAGCAAACTATTATCGCTGTTTCAATTTCAAACACTGTAATTCTGCTTTATTAAGTGAAGGAAAAGTTGGACAGCATTACCCAAACTCACAACAGTACTTTAGCACTGTCATCATTTCTTTAATCAGATTAAAAGCATACATGGACAAATGGTACAAACAATGTATTTTTCAAAGAACACCACCTACTGTTCTTTGACAAAGACATAGTTTGTACCATTTGTCCGTCATAGGATCCCAAGAGTGCTCCAAATTGAGTTGATCTAGGAGGCTAGATCTGAGGAGGCTATTGAAGCCAAAGATCTCAATCATCCCACTGAGAGTGAAGTCTTTATGTCATTACAAGTAGATGTATGGGCGCTGTCAGGGCTGCCCAATCTATCTCTCCCAGCATATTAAACTTGTGATTAAGCCACACAGTCTATCAGTCCCGGCCCCAGTACAGTGACAAAGAGATAGTAAAGCAGTTCTCAGTGCAATCAGACCAGACGAGGGATGCCCTGACATTGCCCTGTTATTGATTGCCACCATAAAGAACACAGTTTCGCTGACAACAACCACAGGGTGGATACCGCTCAGCCCCCCTTATCTGAGGATGACAGGCTGCATATCATGGTGTAAAAACACAGGTGTGCAGAAAGTGAGTCTGAGATGTCTTATTTGAGATATTCTTTGAAGAGGTATGGTTTCAGACGTTTTTGGAAGATGGGCAGGGACTCTGCTGTTCTAGGGTCAGGGGGAAGCTCGTTCCACCATTTGGGTGCCAGGACAGAGAAGAGCTTTGACTGGGCTGAGTGGGAGCTGACCCCCCGTGGTGGTGCAAGGGCCAATAGACCAGAGGTGGTAGAACAGAGTGTTCGAGTTGGGGTGTTGGGTTTGAGCATAGCCTGAAGGTAGGGAGAGGCAGTTCCTCTTGCTGTTCCGCTGGCAAGCACCATGGTCTTGTATCGGTTGCAAGCTTTGACTGGAAGCCAGTGTAGTGTGCAGAGGAGCAGGGTGACATGGGAGAACTTGGGAAGGTTGAACACCAGGTGGGCTGCGGCAGTCTGGTTAAATTACAGAGGTTTGATGGCACAAGCGGGGAGCCCAGCCATCAGAGAGTTGCAGTAGTCCAGACGGGAGACGACAAGTGCCTAGATTAGGACCTGCTCAACTTTCTATGTAAGGAAAGGTCGTACTCTACGGATGTTGTAGAGCTTTAACCTGCAGGAGCGAGTCACTGCTTTGATGTTTGCGGAGAATGACAGGGTGTGGTCCAGGGTCACCCCAAGGTTCTTTGCTCTCTCAGAGGTGGAACTGTGGAGTTGTCAACCGTGATGGAAAGGTCTTGGAGTGGGAAGATATAGACACATTCAAGCAGACGCAGACACGCAGACGTACATACACCCACATACTTATGCAAAGGCAGGCACACGCAGAGATGGAAAAATCCTTGCAGCCCATGTTAACAAAGTAAGTAAAAATGTTGTCTGTTGGACTTTTAGTACATCATCACGTGGAACTAGTGTCACAGCTATGCCCCAAGCACAAAAACGTCACACCCAAAAGTGGCCCGTGATTAATTTGACCTTTTTTCTGCAAATAGATCACACAAAAAGGACTGTTTGTATCCCTTACTGTCATACCAACTTAGTCATGCGTTTTACATTGTGAGGACACCTACTTTATCTACTTCATCTCTCTCTCTATCTGCTACCTCTATCTGCCACGTCTCCTCCATTCATCACTCATTCCAACAGAGCAAGAAATACACTTGTTGAAGAAGACATTTGACTCAGTAGTCTCAAAGTGATTGATGGTACGATCAGTTAATGCAATCAGATACAATTGTCAGGCTAAGTCCAACAGGCGATACTTGATAAAGACTGTATTTAGATAAGTAAACCCGCATTAGTCATCATTACTACTGTGTTTGGTCATTGTTGGTGATACTTCCGTCTTAATTTGTCACCTAGGTAAATTTGATGATTGTGTTGGGCCTTACAGCAGGGTTGGGGAATAAGTGATTGCATGTAATCAGTTAAATATAATCTGATTACAAATAAACTGTATCTTTAATCACTTACGTTACCATCAACAAACAAAAAAAGCATATTACAGACATTTTTGAAAAACTAGATGTTTACTTTGAAGTTCAGAAAGGATTTTGGCGGGAAAGAAATATGAGGACAACTTTCTCAATGACATTCAATTCAGCATTGAAGACAGGCACCAATGTTGTTATCGTTTTGTGATTTTAGTTTTTAGATTTCCATTTGAAATTCAGTTCTATTTCAGACAGGATTTACACATGTTTATACAGTTTCAGTTTGATAAAAACATTTCTATTTTGTTTTTATATTATTTAGATTGACTTTTACTTTTAGTGTTATGGACAGAAAGCAGCATTATGTGTGGGAGGCTAGAAGCCTCAGTCACAATTTGAGGTAGTCCTGTCACACATTTCCTTTATTTTTATAGGGGTGGGGGGGGGGTAGATCAGCTTTAATATTGCAGACAGATTGTAGCTTCTATCAATGTAATTGTCTGCATCATTTCCAATCTCCCAGATATATATTTTGAAAATATACAGTACCAGTCAAAAGTTTGGACACACCAACTCATTCTTTATTTTTTCTATTTTCTACATTGTAGAATAGTAGTGAAGACATCAAAACTATGAAATAACACATGTACAATCATGTAGTAACCAAAAATGGTGTACAACAAATCTAAATATATTTTCAGATAGCCAAATATATTTCTTCAGATAGCCACCCTTTGCCTTGATGACAGCTTTGCACACTCTTGGCATTCTCTAAACCAACTTCACCTGGAATGCTTTTCTTACAGTCTTGAAGGAGTTCCCACATATGCTGAGCACTTCTTTGCTGCTTTTCCTTCACTCTGCAGTCCAACTCATCCCAAACCATCTCAATTGGGTTGAGGTCAGGTGATTGCGGAGACCAGGTCATCTGATGCAGCACTCCATCACTATACTTGGTCAAATAGCCATTAGAAAGCCTGGAGGTGAGTTTTGGGTTATTTTCCTGTTGAAAAACAAATGATAGTCCCACTAAGCGCAAACCAGATGGGATGGCGTATTGCTGCAGAATGCTGTGGAAGACATGCTGGTTAAGTGTGCTTTGAATTCTAAATAAATCACAGACAGTGTCACCAGCAAAGCACCCCCACACATCACACCTCCTCTTCCATGCTTCAAGGTGGGAAACACACATGCAAAAATCATCCGTTCACCTACTCTGCGTCTCACAAAGACACGGCGGTTGGAACCAAAAATCTAAAATTTGGACTAATCAGACAATATGACAGATTTCCACTGGTCTAATGTCCATGGCTTGTATTTCTTGGCCCAAGCAAGTCCCCTCTTCGTATTGGTGTCCTTTAGTAGTGGTTTCTTTGTAGTTATTTTGCCATGAAGGACTTATTCACACAGCCTCCTCTGAACAGTTGATGTTCATGTAATACCCTTGTTAAAACCAAGTATTGAGTTTATTCTTGTTAAAACCAAGTATTGAGTTTATTTGTTATAATTAATTGGCTTTATATTTAAAAGGTGATTGAATTGCTCCCGTATTGTAATGTTGTTAATGCATTTCTTTTGAAGACATATTTCTTTAAGGTATAAGTGAATGGCTTGGTTAACTTTTAAGTTTAAGTTTTGACCAATAAGGTCGCTTGTTAAGCTGTGGCCAATGGGAGAGTGGACCTGGTTAACGGGAGGCCTGGGAAAAAAAGAGAGGGAGAGAGAGATTGAGAAAAGGATGGACAGTACATTATGACCGTTGGTGAAGAATAATTATAAAAGAAGACAATAAAAAGTAAAACAAAACCGTAACCTACCGAGTTTGAAGAGAAATAATGATTTTATTTTATAAGAGAGTTATAATTTTTTTAAGAAAGACTTAGTAAAGACTGAAGCTACAGTCTCATCTTGGAGGTATTTGACAGCCTTGAGGTTAGCCTAGCATTGTGTGAAACCGAGAGAGAATTGCTTGGGAAAGCTTGACGAGTTCATGTTCCCATGGGATATCGGTTACTGCTAAAGAGTACTGTCTGCATTGACAGCTGTGCTTGCTGTGGATCTTGTGAGGAAACCTGCAAGGAACTGCCATACTTTACTGAGGGAATATCTACGAGTAGTGAGTAACCACAATGGTGAGGTGCTTCTGGACTTTATGTGTGTCGTCATTTTTTGTTCAGCTCCAATGCGCGCCAGCGGGTTAAACAAGCTTGAAATAATTTGGACATGGGTTGTGCACGACTCATTGGGGTTCATTATTTGTATTTCTTTTGATGTGGTGCATAAAAAATGTAAGGTAATATTGCGAGAGTCAAATTCGAGCCTGGTGAGAGGGTTACATTGAGATGTGTCTTTTATTGAACACTGTGAAGCATTGATTTGAGCAACAATTTCTGAGGATGGGTAACTCTAATGAGGCTATCCTCTGCAGCAGAGATACCTCTGGGTCTTCATTTCCTGTGGGGGTCCTCATGAAAGCTTGTTTCACCATAGTGCTTGATGGTTCTTGCAACTGCACTTGAAGAAACCTTCAAAGTTCTTGAAATGTTCCGTATTGACTGACCTTCATGGCAAAAATAAATGATGGTCTGTCATTTCTCTTTGCCTTTTGAGCTGTTCTTGCCATAATATGGACTTGGTCTTTTACCAAATAGGGCTATCTTCTGTATACCAGCCCTACCTTGTCACAACACAACTGATTGACTCAAATGCATTAAAAAAAAAAAAAAAATCCACAAATGAACTTTTAACGAGGCACACCTGTTAATATGCAGTGTAGCTGGTGAAAGTGATGCACAACCTAGGTCTATTCGAAAAATGGCAGCATTTACCCGCCAGATTCAGAAGCTCGATAACCCCATTAGAAAAAAGTAATCATATCAAAATATATATATATTTTCATTTGTTTTGCAGTCAAAGATAATAGTTTCAATATAGTTTTATTTTTTCAAATGTTTTTCTAATTATTTTATTTCAGTTTACTAAATAGTTTTTCAATTTATTTATGCATTTTTTAGTTTCAGTTTTTTATACCATAATAACCTTAATAGGTACAAGTTTAAGTTTGTTCCACCTGAGCGAGTCTGACGACAAGTCAGGGACCCCTATGATGACACTGTAACGGATCCCGTCCTCCTCTTCTTCTGAGGAGTAGCGAGAAGGATCGGAGGACCAATGCGCAGCGTGGTAAGTGTCCATAATGTTTAATCAAAACACAACAGAACACTGGAACAAAACAATAAACGTGAATAAACAAAACAGTCCCGTGTGGTAACAAACACTGACACGGAAGACTAACACCCACAACTCAAAAGTGAAACCAGGCTACCTAAGTATGATTCTCAATCAGGGACAACGATTGACAGCTGCCTCTGATTGAGAACCATACTAGGCCGAACACAGAAATCCCAATTTATAGAAAAAGCGAACATAGACAACCCACCCAACTCACGCCCTGACCATACTAAAACAAAGACATAACAAAGGAACCCGGGTCAGAACGTGACAGACACACCAAATGCGTTTGCTGGATCCTTTTTGTCTTCTTTTAATACCTTTTAACAAAAGAAACAGAAAGTCATCAGGTTGCGTTACTGGGTTTAGGTAATTAAAAAGTTACACTACTGATAAAAAATTGGGACAGGTAACTAGTACCTGTACTAGATTACACTTAGAAAGTAACCTACCCAACCATATCTCACTGCCTCTCCTCTATAGACAACATCTAACTGAGCACACAAGGGACAAAATGATCTATACTTCTGTATGCACAGTGCATAGCAGAATACCAACTGTATCTCATCTATAGTTATAATTAGCTTTCCACTTCACAGGCAATTCATAACACCAACCTGTAGTTGAAGTATGATGGATAATAACATTTTATGGGGTTGACAGTGTAAACTAAACTCCACACAGGCTGTCCTCATGAGAGAAGAAGAGGGTGGGAGGCTACTAAAACTACCTTTCAACACCGTCCTCAAACGACTTTACATGGACATGTACAACTCCAACAGGTCATGAGCACACCACTAGTTCATCACCTTTCACCAACGCTGATGTTGATGAACCCACATTATCACCGCCAATTAGTTTCCTCTAGACGCTCTGAAACGCAGCCTGAGCAGATCCGTTGACCAAAGGCACTCTATTCTTCACAGTCAAAAAGCATAACCCCTAATCAACCTTTATTGAACCTTAAATCAAAACAACAGTTTCCTCCCTATAAACTCTAGAGTCTCTCGAACCAAGCAGTAGTGTTGACCAGATTCACTCACGTCTGTGCAGTCAGAGAGCAGGTGCTTCTGGAGGGAGTCTGCACCCCTGATGAACCTCTTCTTGGTCCCAACCCGATCTGCTAGGTTACCCATGGTGACCCGGTTGAGAACCACAACGCACAAGGTCAAGGGAGGATATTTCAGCCTAGTAAATTTTGTCAGAGCTTCTCTTAATCTCGTATCGTCTCGTATCCCTTCAACTCTAACACCTTCTTGCTTTCCCTCGCTTTCTCTCGCTCACACACACTTGACGCTTTCCAAACACACACACACACACACAAACACACACATTTCCAGTCTCCTATGTGAATCTGGGTTAGATTGGTTCCTTTTGGAGCGGCTGCTAAAATAGGATGTCCTCTAGATCAGAGAGAGAAGGACATGGGGGTCTGAGGGGACCTGGACTCAGTAGAGGGGACGGAGAGGTCATACACTCAGCCTCACTGAGTAAGAGGATGAGGAGAAAGTGGTAGAGCAGGGATGGGCAACATTGATGGGGGTGGAAGCCACCCAGAAATTCTGAACTCATCAGGCCACAGTTGTTCACGGGTCTGTGTAACCATATCCAATTTAATAAAATTCTACACATTTTGCCATGGTGCAGAGAGAAAAGTTTGCCATTTGATAACTAATTTCATGCAATTCTACTCATTTTGCCACAGGGTAGAGTGAAATGTTTGCCATTTTTAATATGACATCTGAGTGAGACTGACTAACAAAATCAACTGGGCCCCCGAGGTCAGTAATATGACCATGATAACAGTTATAGATAGCTGGCCGCTAAACTTACTTACAAATCTAAAAAATGTTAGCTGACATAGCTAATTGAGTGACTATCAGTGACTGATATAACAAGAGAAAAACTGCGGATGCACAACCACATTTTTAACTTGCACCTTGTGTATTCTACTATTATAACTCTCAACATTAAGTTGAGACCCCGACTGAGTTCCTAAAAAAAAAAGACATGCTGGTTTATTATTTTGTTGAGGGGAGGTGGGAAATAATACAAGGGCCTTCAAAAGGGTTTGTGGTAGAGGATAAGACCGTGAGAAGAGGTACTGTAGCAGTGTCTGAGATAACATTGTCAATGCCAACAAATAGCTGCTGGACTTATTCAGCTCTCTCCAGCAGAATCAAAGTACTCAGCCAATGCAATCTAAGACCTCTACCTCTTCTGCAAACAAATACAATGTTGCTCTCAAAATGTACATGACAGCAATTCATAGGGGAAAAGAACAAGGAAATCATTGCTTAACCCATCCTACACAGACAATACTAGCTAACAGACTTACGACAAGAGTATTCACAAACAACATATAGATCTTCAAATTAGCTTACCATTCCACCACATTATATGAAAATGGTGTGTATCAATGCTCTGCTCAGTGGTGTACATTGTAGGGTTTAGGAGTGTGCGTAGCATACTGTGTGACTCAAAGTAAACTGTGTATAGTTATGTGTATGTACGCATAATTTGTAGCGTGGTGTGTGTGCTTGGATTCGGAAAACAGTGCAGAGGAGAGTGTGTGTGTGTGTGTGTGTGTGTGTGTGTGTGTGTGTGTGTGTGTGTGTGTGTGTGTGTGTAAATGAGCGCATGCATGTGCTCCTTCCCATTCCTTGCACACACACACACACACACACACACACACATAAAAACACACAATCATAATTTAGACATTCGCAGTGTAGGTTGGAAAAAGTATGTGAACCCCTAAACTAATGACTTCTCCAAAAGCTAACTGGAATCAGGAGTCAGCTAACCTGGAGTCCAATCAATGAGAAACATTTTGGAGATGTTGGTTAGAGCTGCCTTGCCCTATAAAAAACAATCACAGAATTTGAGTTTGCTATTCACAAGAAGCATTGCCTAATGTGAACCATGCCTCGAACAAAAGAGTTCTCAGAAGACCTAAGATTAAGAAATGTTGACTTGCATAAACCTGGAAAGGGTTACAAAAGTATCTCTAAAAGCCTTGATGTTCACCAGTCCACAGTAAGACAAATTGCCTATAAATGGAGAAAGTTCAGCACTGTTGCTACTCTCCCTAGGACTGGCCATCCTGCAAAGATGACCGCAAGAGCACAGCGCAGAATGCTCAATGAGGTTAAGAAGAATCCTAGAGTGTCAGCTAAAGATTTACAGAAATCTCTGGAACATGCTAACATCTCTATTGACGAATCTACGATACGTTAAACACTAAACAAGAATGATGTTAATGGGAGGACACCAAGGAAGAAGCCACTGCTGTCCCCAAACAAATGCTGTACATCTGAAGTTTGCAAAAGTGCACCTGAATGTTCCACAGCACTACTGGCAAAATATTCTGTGGACAGATTGGAAGGAACACACAACCCTATGTGTGGAGAAAAAAAGGCACAGCACTCCCACAACAAAACCTCATCCCAAATGTAAAGTATGGTGGAGGGACCATCATGGTTTGGGGCTGCTTTGCTGCCTCGGGGCCTGGACAGCTTGCTATCATCGATGGAAAAATTAATACCCAAGTTTATCAAGACATTTTGCATCTGTCTGTCAATTGAAGCTCAACAGAAGTTGGGTGATGCAACAGGACAACGACCCAAAACACAGAAGTAAATCAACATCAGAATGGCTTCAACAGAAGGAAATACGCTTTCTGGAGTGGCCCAGTCAGAGTCCTGACCTCAACCCGATTGAGATGCTGTGGCATGACCTCAAGAGAGCAGTTCACACCAGACATCCCAAAGAATATTGCCAAAGTGAAACAGTTTTGAAAAGAGGAATGGTCCAAAATTCCTCCTGACCGTTTTGCAGGTCTGATCCGCAACTACAGAAAAAGTTTGGTTGAGGTTTTTGCTGCTAAAGGAGTGTCAACCAGTTATTAAATCCAAAGGTTCACATACCTTTTCCCACGCTGCACTGTGAATGTTTACACGGTGTGTTCAATAAAGACATGAAAACATATCATTGTTTGTGTGTTATTAGTTTAAGCAGACTGTGCTTGTCTATTGTTGTGACCTAGATGAAGATCAGATCAAATTTTACGACCAAATTATGCAGAAATCCAGGTATTTCCAAAGGGTTCACATACTTTTTGTTGCCACTGTAGATAGTTTAGGTAAGTGGAGAGGCATAGTAATGTATTAAGCTGATTATGTAATATGGCTAGAGTTTGATTTGAGATTTCTTTGATCACACACACACAGACAGATATTGTGGGTCAGGTCTTGTGATGGGATGTCTGCTCCACTCTCTCCAGCCATTATCAAAGGAAGTAAACGTTGTATGCGTACGTGTGTGTGTTTGTTTTCAAAGAGGATGAAATCTACTGTCAAACTCTAGCTATGTTACTGAACCAGGGACCACACACACACACACACACACACACACACACACACACACACACACACACACACACTAACAATAATGAGCTGAATCCCTCAACTGCAACCAATATGATCATACATTGAGCTATCATTCTCCTCCAATGGTCTCCTCAACACAATCATCCAAAGTTCAGTGAATTGTTTAAACATGGATAAGGAATAAAATAATACCATACGAGGGGATAAAGAATCAGGCAGTGAATTATGTCCAAACACTGTATGCTACTGTACTGTCATACTGTACTGTCATACTGTACTGTCATAAAGCACAGAAAACAGAAACCAAAACCTCTCCACCTTTTCACCCTGGCCTCCAGATAATACACTCTGCTTTGAGAAGTGTGTGAGAAAGTAGACAGAGCATTTTTATTTTCTCAGACCTTTTGAAGTGCTCTATCCCTCTTTTGGAGAGGACATATTCACCTCTGGATGCCGACACATATGTGTATGAATATGATAGAGCCCCAGGGAGATAGACTGGACATGATTAGAGCCCTAATGCTCTGCACTCGTATGTTATGTTATGAACGGAAGAGAAGAAGGAGAAACATAAGTTTGACCTGCCTGCTGGTAATCAGTGTGTCGGTACAGTATATTAGTGGAGTGGAGAGTGTGTGTGTGTGTGTGTGTGTGTATGTCTCTGTGTGTGTGTGTGTTTGTGTGTGTGTGTGTGTGTGTGTGTGTGTGTGTGTGTGTGTGTGTGTGTGTGTGTGTGTGTGTGTGTGTGTGTGTGTGTGTGTGTGTGTGTGTGTGTGTGTGTGTTGCGTGTGTGTGTGTCCATTTCTCAGGGCTGTGGAGAGATCACACTGTCATTTCAGCCGAGCAGGGAGACGATGAATCACATTACATCCTGCTAAAACACACACATACACTCTGTGACCCTGACCAGGGGCTGCAGATAAGACTCACGCTACCATTACCGCACAGCACAGAGCCCAGAGAGGAACAATCTAATTAGACTATATTACATTACACTACTCACATTCTTTCATGCACACATATTCAGAAAAACCCACTCAAACACACACACACACACACACACACACACACACACACACACACACCCATACACTGTAATACAGCCGTACATCCATGTTTTTCAAACATCACATTTTGAAGTGTTTAAGGGTAAGTTTAGGCATTAACTCCAAATGGTTAATGTTAGGGTTATGTTCAGGCGTTAATTCCAAATTCTTAAGGTTAGGCATTAACTGCGAACGGTTATGGTAACGGTTAAACAACTTTCTATCAAACTTGCAACCTTTGGAATCAGAGGCAGATGCTTACACCCATCCACCTCCACCATCCCGTCCTACATCACCATCCGCAATGCCCTAGAAAAACTGAAAGGTAAAAAGCACTCACTCTTGTATCACGGGTGACCTGGCTACACACACACACACACACACACACACACACACAGACACAGACACAGACACAGACACAGACACAGACACAGACACAGACACAGACACAGACACAGACACACACACACACACACACACACACACACACACACACACACACTCCAGAGGGAGGGTCACAGTCATCTCCCCACTCTTCATTTCCTCACATGACAGAGCACTCAATCAGGAAAACAGTGATCAAGTCACACGTCCCAGTGGTCAATGCCTATAGATCAGCCTTCCCTCTCCCCCTTCCCTCTCTCCCCCTCTTCCTTCCATCTCTCCCCCTCTCCCTTCCCTCTCCCTTCCCTCTCTCCCTCTCTCCAGCTCTCCCTTCCCTCTCCCGTCCCCCTCTCCTCCTCTCCCTTCCCTCGCCCTTCCCTCCCTTCCCTCTCCCTTCCCTCTCTTGCCCTCTCCCCTCCCTCTCTCTCTTCCCTCTCTCCCCTCCTCCCTTCCCTCCGTTCCCTCTCTCCCCCTCTTCCTTAACTTTCTCCCCCTGTTCCTTCCCTCTCCCTTCCCTCTTCCTTCCCTCTCTCCCCTTCTTCCTTCCCTCTCTCCCCTTGTCCCTTCCCTCCGTTCCCTCTCTCCCCCCCCTTCTTCCCTCTCTACCCTCTTCCTTCCCTCTCCGTCTCTTCTCCCTTCCCTCCCTTCCCTCTCTCCCCCCTTCCTTCCCTCTCCCCCTCTCCCTTCACTTTCTCCCCCTCATCCTTCCCTCTCCCTTCCCTCTTCCTTCCCTCTCTCCCCTTGCTCCTTCCCTCTCTCCCCTTCTTCCTTCCCTCTCTCCCCCTCTCCTCTTCTCCCTTCCCTCGCTCCCCCTCTTCTTCCCTCTCTACACTCTCCCTTCCCTCTCCCCTCCTCCCTTCCCTCCCTTCCCTCTCCCTTCCCTCTCCCCCCTCTTCATTCCCTCTCCCCCTCTCCCTTCCCTCTCTCTCCCTCTTCATTCCCTCTCCCCCTCTCACTTCACTTTCTCCCCCTCGCCCTTCCCTCTCCCTTCCCTCTCTCCCCTTCCTCCTTCCCTCTCTCCCCTTCTTCCTTCCCTCTCTCCCCTTCCTCCTTCCCTCTCTCCCCTTCTTCCTTCCCTATCTCCCCTTCTCCCTTCCCTCTCTCTCCTATCCCTTCCCTCACTCACCCTCTTCCTTCCCTCTCTCCCTTCCCTCTCTCCCCCTCTCTCTGACCTGAGGACATTCCTCTAATCAACTTTCACAGATTTACAGCCAAAGCTAAATAGTTCCCAATGCAATGACCAGCCATAGTCTATATATAGGGTCTGTATCTGGGGCTGGCCTAGGGGCAAGTCACTCTGCATCAAGTAGGGGATCAACCATGAGAGGGGGTTATCAACACTATTTAGTCCCAGCGTGTGTATGAGTGCTATACATACTCAACTCAGCACTCAAACTCAACTGAAACTCTTTGTTCTGTTATAATCTCCACCCGGCACAGCCATCAGAGGACTGGGCACCCCTCATAGCCTGGTTCCTCTAGGTTTCTTCCTAGGTTTAGGCCTTTCTAGGGAGTTTTTCCTAGCCACCGTGCTTCTACACCTGCATTGCTTGCTGTTTGGGGTTTTAGGCTGGGTTTCTGTACAGCACTTTGATATATCAGCTGATGTAAGAAGGGCTATATAAATAAATTGGATTTGATTTGACCTGTAAGTACATGCAGTGTTTTAGTTGACATGCTTGGTTCCTTCAGGCAGAAAATGAACAAGAGGAAAGTGATGACAGTTGAATTAGGTATGATGGATGAATGTGCACGTGTGTGTGTGTGTGTGTGTGTGTGTGTGTGTGTGTGTGTGTGTGTGTGTGTGTGTGTGTGTGTGTGTGTGCAGGATTAAGTTTGACAGGATACTGAGGCTTTATGAATTATGTATTTTGTGATGCTGTTTTGTCTCTGTGCGTGTTTGAGATACACATGGCCTCACACACACATTCACAGACACACAGACACACACACATTTACTTCCTTTGATAATGGCTGGAGAGGGTGGAGTAGACATCCCATCACAAGGCCTAACCCACAAGGTCTGTCTGTCTGTGTCTACACTACAGTCTACAAAAAGCACCATTCTCACTCCTCACACCAGCCATGGGCGGCTCCTCCCTCCTCACTTGCGTAGCAGTTGCTATTTATAACCATCTTAATTAGACATGGCTGAATATTAGAGCTTTTTCCCTTCTTCTTACCATTGCCAGTGGGCAGATACCAAACAGTGCTACCTTGTCTGGACGGTTTTTACATAAAGCCGTGAGCTGTTATAGATTAATATGCTTGTAAATTAGGTTACAGAGCACATTTAAAAGGAGAACGGGGCAATGGGGTGATGATGCCAGATGTATTATTCACAGTTGGTCACTACAGAGAAAACAAGGTTTTACGGAGGAGTTCAATTTTTCAAAACTTTCAAAACAAGTGGACGGAGATGGAAAAGTTGGAGAGGAGGAGGAGGAGGAGGAGGAGTAGGAGGAGGAGGAGGAAGAGAGAGAGAGAGAGAGAGAGAGAGAGAGACGTTTTGTATTAGTAGCATAATGTATAGTGTCAGTAGTCTTTATGTTTGTGATCAGTATCGTGTCTGAAAGTAATGACATAAGTGCTTTGGTTTGGAAGGATGCTCAGTGAGAGAGAAAGAGGGGGAGAATGAACAGGAGCGAGAGAGAGAGAGAGAGAGAGGGGTCCATTCTCATTAGAACTCCGAGCCAATCCTTATGTCTGTCCTGTAATGTGATTTCCACTGGAGTGCATGGCCCCTCTGAGACACACACACACACATTGCTTACCTCAGTCATGTGGATGAGATAGATCCTCAGATCTTCAGCATGATCTGTGGAAGGAACAAAAAAGTTATTACATATTACCAATAAGAATTATTCAGATGTTGATGGAAAGGCTGCCTACCACTGGTCAATGTCCTGGAAGTCATCCGTCACGAAAGACATGCTGTGTATCTACTGTAGGTCCAGATCAATAGCTTGGATCATCTGAGGCCAAGCTAGATGTCTGTCACCCTGTCACCACTGTCCCCACCCTGGACCACTATGTCACACTATGTCACTCCCTGGTGACAACTGGAGGTGACAATCTGACAGCAGGGTTGACTCCTTCTGTGATGAGTGCCCTAGTCCTACCCAGGGGACAGATAGGAGGAGGTGTGAGGAGGGTGTCACTTATGTGTGTGTGTATGCATGTGCGGTTGTACAACAAGCTCTCACAGTCCCACGTCAGAATTAGACGTTCATCAAAGTGTTCAATGTTACATTTACGTTTCCACGTCATCTGCCGAAGACCTCACACATGATGGATGTCTGATACTGTGAACAGGCAGGTGTGAGTGTGCCTATATACAGTTGAAGTCGGAATCTTAGCCAAATACATTTAAACTCAGTTTTTCACAATTCCTGACATTTGATCTGAGTAAAAATTCCCTGTCTTAGGTCAGTCAGGATCACCACTTTATGTGAAATGTCAGAATAATAGTAGAGAGAATGATTTATTTCAGCTTTTATTTCTTTCATCACATCCCCAGTGGGTCAGAAGTTTACATACACTCAATTAGTATTTGGTAGCATTGCCTTTAAATTGTTTAACTTGGGTCAAACGTTTCGGGTTGTCACACTCTGACCATTATTTGCGTTGTTTGATTCTATGTTTTGTTTGGTCAGGGTTTGATATGAGTGGGCATTCTATGTTGTATGTCTAGTTTGTCTATTTCTATGTGTTTTGGCCTGATATGGTTCTCAATCAGTGGCAGGTGTTTGTCGTTGTCTCTGATTGGGAACCATATTTAGGTAGCCTGTTTTGTATTGTGGTTCGTGGGTTATTGTCTATGTCATGTTGCATGTTAGCACAGAGTTTCTTTAGCGGTCACGGTCGTCTTGTTAGTTAGTTTGTTTGTTTTAGTGTACTTCGTGTTTTTTTCGGTCTTTCATTAAATCATGCATTCACACCAAGCTGCGCTTTGGTCTCCTCAATACGACGATCGTGACAGAATAACCCACCAACAATGGACCAAGCCGCGTGGTAATGGCCAGCAGCAGCAAAGAACGCAGGACTCATGGACTTGGGAGGAGATTCTGCACGGGCCCAGGGTCCTTCGCCGTCCAGAATCTCCTCCCAAGTCCATGAGTCCTGCGTTCTTTGCCGCTGCTGCTGCTGGCCATTACCACGCGGCTTGGTCCATTGGGGAATATCGCCACCCCAAAGCAGAGCTGGAGGCAGCGAAAGCAGAGAGGCGCCGGTATGAGGAGGCAGCATGGCAGCGCGGCTGGAAGACCGAGAGGCAGCCCCAAAAATGTATTGGGGGGAGGCACAGCGGGAGTGTGGCAGAGTTAGGAGTCAGACCTGAGCCAACTCCCCCTGCTTACCGTAAGGAGCCAAGGATGGAACCAGAGCCGGTCAGGGTGGTATTGGAGGTGAGCGAAGCAGAGACAGTGATGGAGTTAATGGGGAGATTGGAGGAGAGAGTTATGAGGGAGGTGCTGTGTTGGTGCCTGAGACACGACATCCGCCCAACGGAGCGTGTCGGGGATTTGATGTCACCTGGGTCAGCTCTCCATACTCTTCCTGAGGTGCTTGCTAGCCGTCTGGTGAAGACTGTGTCAGCCCCACGCACCAGGCCTCCTGTGCGCCTCCCTAGCCCTGCACGTCCTGTGACATCTCGGCGTTACAGTTCTCTGAACCGTGCTTACCGTGGCGGGCATTGTACTGGTCAGGCACTGTGTTATGCGGTGGAGTGCACGGTGTCCCCAGTACGCATGCTTAGCTCGGTGCGCTACATCCCAGCTCCCCGCATCTGCCGGGCTAGGGTGAGGATCCAGCCAGGGCGGATGGTGCCAGCCCTGCTCTCAAGATTTCCAGTGCGCCTTCACGGTCCGGTCTATCCGGTGCCACCTCCACGCACCAGCCCTCTGGTGGCAGCCCCCCGCACCAGGCTGTCTCTCCGTCTCATCCCTACAGGTGCTCCCGCCTGTCCAGCACTGCCAGAGCCTTCCTCCTGCCCAGAGCTGCCAGAGTCTCCCGTCTGTCCTTAGCCGCCAGAGTCTCCCATCAGTCCTGAGCCGCCAGAGTCTCCCGTCTGTCCTGAGCTGTCAGAGCCGTCAGTCTGTCCTGAGCTGTCAGAGCCACCAGTCTGTCCTGAGCTGTCAGAGCCGTCAGTCTGTCCTGAGCCGTCAGTCAGCCAGGAGATGCCAGAGCCATCAGTCAGCCAGGAGCCGCCAGAGCCGCCAGTCAGCCAGGAGCCGCCAGAGCCGGCAGTCAGCCAGGAGCTTCCAGAGCCATCAGCCAGCCAGGAGCTGCCAGAGCCGTCAGCCAGCCAAGAGCTGTCAGAGCCGTCATCCAGCCAGGAGCTGCCAGAGCCGTCATCCAGCCAGGAGCTGCCAGAGCCGTCAACCAGCCAGGAACTGCCAGAGCCATCAACCAGCCAGGAGCTGCCAGAGCCGTCAGCCAGCCAGGAGCTGCCAGAGCCGTCAATCAGTCCGGAGCTGCCCCTTAGTCCGGACCTGCCCCTTAGTTCGGACCTGCCCCTCAGTCCGGAGCTGCCCCTCAGTCCGGAGCTGCCCCTCAGTCTGGAGCTGCCCCTCAGTCCAGAGGCGCTCCTCAGTCCAGTGGGGCCTTTAATTAGGGTCTTAGACTCTAGGTCGGAGGCGAGGGTCGTCACTCTAAAGAGGCCCTTGAAGAGGGCAATGACTTTGGTGGAGTGGGGTCCACGTCCCGCACCAGAGCCGCCACCGCGGCCAGATGCCCACCCATACCCTCCCCTATAGGTTTAGGTTTTGCGGCCGGAGTCTGCACCGTACTGTCACACTCTGACCATTATTTGCGTTGTTTGTTTCTATGTTTTGTTTGGTGAGGGTGTGATATGAGTGGGCATTCTATGTTGTACGTCTAGTTTGTCTATTTCTATGTGTTTTGGCCTGATATGGTTCTCAATCAGTGGCAGGTGTTTGTGGTTGTCTCTGATTGGGAACCATATTTAGGTAGCCTGTTTTGTATTGTTGTTGTAAACATTGGGTTTACTTGATAGCTACCTACACAAATAGCTAGCTAGAACAAAGTGTTAATAAGATAAATTAATTTAAAAAGATTAAAAGCAATACAAATAAGTTATCCAGTAGTTATCCAGTGGTTCGTAGGTTATTGTCTATGTCATGTTGCATGTTAGCACAGAGTTTCTTTAGCGGTCACGTTCGTCTTGTTAGTTTGTTTGTTTGTTTTAGTGTACTTCGTGTTTTTTTCGGTCTTTCATTAAATCATGCATTCACACCAAGCTGCGCTTTGGTCTCCTCAATACGACGATCGTGACACGGGTAGCCTTCCACAAGCATCCCACAATAAGTTGGGTGAATTTTGGCCCATTCCTTCTGACAGGGCTGGTGTAACTGAGTCAGGTTTGTAGGCCTCCTTGCCCTCACACGCTTTTTAAGTTCTGCCCACAAATGTTCTATAGGACTGAGGTCAGGGCTTTGTGATAGCCACTCCAATACCTTGACTTTGTTGTCCTTAAGGCATTTTGCCACAACTTTGGAAGTATGCTTGGGGTCATTGTCCATTTGGAAGACCCATTTGCAACCAAGCTTTAACTTCCTGACTGATGGCTTCAATATATCCACATAATTTCCTGTCCTCATGATGCCATCTATTTTGTGAAGTACACCAGTCCCTCGTGCAGCAAAGCACCCCACACAACATGATTCTGCCACCCCCATGCTTCACGGTTGGGATGGTGTTCTTTGGATCGCAAGCATCCCCCTTTTCCCTCCAAACATAACGATGGTCATTATGGCCAAACAGTTTGATTCTTGTTTCATCAGACCAGAGGAAATTTCTCCAAAGGTATGATCTTTGTCCCCATGTGCAGTTGCAAACCATAGTCTGGCTTTTTTTTGGCGGTTTTGGAGCAGTGGCTTCCTCCTTGCTGAGTGGCCTTCCAGGTTATGGCGATATAGGACTCGTTTTTACTGTGGATATGGATACTTTTGTACCTGTTTCATCCAGCATCTTCACAAGGTCCTTTGCTGTTGTTCTAGGATTGATTTGCACATTTCGCAACAAAGTACGTTCATCTCTAGGACACAGAACACGTCTCCTTCCTGAGAGGTATGACGGCTGCGTGGTCCCATGATGTTTATACTTGCGTACTATTGTTTGTACAGATGAACGTGGTACCTTCAGGCGTTTGGAAATTGCTCCCAAGGATGAACCAGACTTGTGGAGGTCTACCATTTTTTTTCTGTGGTCTTGGTTGATTTCTTTTGATTTTCCCATGATGTCAAGAAGGTAGGCCTTGAAATACATTCACAGGTACAACTCCAATTGACTCAAAGTATGTCAATTAGCCTATCAGAAGCTTCTAAAGCCATGACAACATTTTCTGAAATGTTCCAAGCTGTTTAAAGGCACGGTCAACTTAGTGTATGTAAACTTCTGACCCACTGGAATTGTGATACAGTGAATTATAAACAATACTTACTTGTGTCATGCACAAAGTAGATGTCCTAACTGACTTGCCAAAACTATAGTTTGTTTTAATAAGACATTTGTGGAGTGGTTGAAAAAATAATTTTAATGACTCCGGCCTAAGTGTATGTAAACTTCAGACTTCAACTGTATATGTATCAAAGGTTAACTAGGGTGTGCTTATATTTGTCAATTTTCACTGCAAGTACAGTGTGTGGTGTGAAATGGAAATGTGATTTTTGCATTTCCCACTCCCCCGAGACACCCTCGGAGACTGGGGTCACAGCCAGGGATTCGAGTAACCTTAAAATTAAACTGAAAAAGAGCTTTGCTCCAGGCTGAGGTTTGTGATTATCTTCGGCCAAGGAAAGACAGGAGAAATCCATTCCCTCCCTCCATCCATCCATTTCCTCAATCACGCCATCTGCTGAGGAGAAGAGATATGGCGGCCAAGAGGGTGTGATAAAGATCCCTAAGCCTTGATAGTTATCGACATTACATCTCTCCCACCCATCACACATATACAAACAAACTGTGTGTGTGTGTGTGTGTGTGTGTGTGTGTGTGTGTGTGTGTGTGTGTGTGTGTGTGTGTGTGTGTGTGTGTGTCCCAGTCCTTGTTTCTTCCTTAATGGAATGAGACAAGCTGTGATGGTGTGTGATGGGCACACCTGCCATAGTGTCTGGTCCTCTCTAACTCCAGGCTGTCAACCTGTCTCCACTGTCTACCACAGTGAGAGCACTGTCTGTTAAATAAGGTTGAATATCTTCCTGGTATTTTACAAATGTTCCATCCAGACAATAAATCACTTTTCTCCCGGGTAAACCCAATATTTCCTGCCAATACCGGAAATATCATTCTAATCAATATAATGCATTTAAATAGGTTTATGTCTGGATTTGATTAGCGCTTTCATAAAGAATTCAAACCTGATTCCTGAGCCTGATTAAATACATTTTATGAGCCCTACATTAAAGATATTTATTGATCATCCTTGAGATATTTCTACAACTTGATTGGAGTCTACTGGGAGGCTAGTCGGAATCGAGGGAAAGATGATCGGAGCAAATTACAGAGAGATCCTTGATGAAAACCTGCTCCACTGCACTCAGAACCTCAGACTGGGGAGAAGGTTCACCTTCCAACAGGACAACGGCCCTAAGCACACAGCCAGGACAACGCAGGAGTGGCTTCAGGACAAGTCTCTGAATGTCCTTGAGTGGCCCAGCCAGAAACCGGACGTGAACCCAATTGAACATCTCTGGGGAGACCTGAAAATAGCTGTGCAGTGACGCTCCCCATCCATCCTCACAGATCTTGAGAGGATCTGCTGAGAAGAAGGGGAGAAACTTGCCAAATACAGGTGTGTCAAGCCTGTAGCGTCATACCCCCAAAATGTTAAGGCTGTAATCACTGCCAAAGGTGCTTCAACAATGTACTGAGTAAAGGGTCTGAATACTTATGTAAATGTGATATTTCAGTTTTTGATTTTTAAGACATTTGCAAAAATGTGTAAAAACCTGTTTTTGCTTTGTCATTATGGGATATTGTGTGTAGATTGATGAAGAAAAAAACAATTGAATCCATTTTAGAATAAGGCTGTAATGTAACAAAATGTGCAAAAAGTCAAGGGGTCTGAATACTTTCAGAAACCACTGTACAGTATATGCCTATATATCCATCTTGAACAGGATTATCTATTTTGCATGCAATTTGAATGGAATTGATGGAGAGGGAGAGACTGCTGGGAGAGTGCTCGTTTATGCCCTGATTTAAAGCAACGATATAGCAGTGTTTCAAACTCTGTAGCTGTAATTTAAACAAATAATATATATCATGACAATAAACAAATAATGTGACCCCGGAAAGACAGATGGAGATGTGTAAATTAGACGTGCATTCGGCCTTCATATTACTGTAGCACAGGCTATGCTGCAGCAAATGTAAGTGTAACTGTCACAATAAATGATGAGATAATAGGTGTACATACTGAGATGGGCTGTCGGTCTTGAGCGTTGATCATACAGTGACCAGAGAGAAGGCCGTAGAGAATGCAGATTTAGACATAACATAATTTAGCAGTTCCATTTCACATCATGTTCATATAAATCATTTATTATAATATTTTATTACAGTTGAGTGTTTTCTCGCAGTTATTTATTCCTTGAAAATTAAGTGGTTTTGGGCAGTAAATCTCAATAACTGGGTTCTCGCCATTCAACCCTACTGTCCAACAAGGAGAAAACTGTGTGTGTGTGTGTGTGTGTGTGTGTGTGTGTGTGTGTGTGTGTGTGTGTGTGTGTGTGTGTGTGTGTGTGTGTGTGTGTGTGTGTGTGTGTGTGTACCTGCCTATGCCAAAGTCAAGGTCAGAGAAATAAGAGCAAGGTAGAACACTAGCTGTAGCAGACACTATTATATTTCCATTTGCTAGGGGAGATCCAGACAGAGATATAGTGAACTAATATGGATTCTGTTGTGCAGTTGTATCCCTGAGGAACATTGGGGAGAAGGTTCACACACTCTACCCTTCACACCACTGAGGTCATGTTCGTCCCCAAGGGTTGCTGTATACTCACCTACAACAATATGTGCAATATCACTATATTATGATATTAGTATACTTGTACAATACTGTTACTTCACTAATTACTGCATTAATTAGCATATTGGTCAACCATAATTAATACCACTGTTAAATTGATTTATGATACGAAAAGTCGACTGTACAAAGAACCTGACTGACTATGACAAACACAGCAATTAAGGTGTAATCGTAATTGGTTATTGATTTTACATTCATCTTGGTCTGTTCGTTGAACACAGACTTCCATGGACAGCCTGTGTATCACTGGGCTAACCCCGGGGGGCAGCCGAGTGATATTGTTAGGCAGAATACTGCATCTCCTCACTGCAATCTCAAATTGTTGTCAGAACCAGATCAGAATGCTTATGATTATTCCAACTCAACACCAGAGGTCACTCTTGCATTTATTTTACAGTTGCAGGAGATCCGCCTGTGTCACATTAAGACATCTACTGCACATGGGGAGGGAGATCACAGCTTTTATGGCAATTACAGCCTGTTAATACTGTTGGACTAATACTGTTGGACTAATACTGTTGGACTATTCTAATCATTATTTACGAAAGGATAACAAAGGATAACTTGTCATGCTTTATGAAGAATTCATACGGCCTTTATAAGATGCTTCTCAAATGCTAAATAAGAAAATGTATTTTAATAACAGGCACTTTTCATGTGATGTTTCGCAAATTACAAATGTTTTGCTTGATGTGACTGTGCTCTGCAGGTACACACAACAGTGTGTGTGGGGGTGTAGTTTGTGTGTCTGTTGTGGTGCTCTCTCTTAGCACCCTCTGTCTTTCCCACGCTCCACACCCCTGTCTCTATGGTAGGTGACAGGGTCACAGGAAATCCCCTGTCCCACTTCTGCCCCACCTCACTTACTCACACACACACACCACCCTGGTTGAAACAAACACAGTCCCCGGAGCCTCTTTCCTGAGAGGCCCTGCCGTACTAAAATAACAATGATAGGCGGGTGGAGATGCACCCTCCTTGTACACCCCCCTCCCACACACACACACATCCCTCCCATCCCCTGATGACTTCCTATTCCACTGTGGTGGAGGGGTGCAGGGGGAAACCATGCAGAGCGTGACCCAGCTGAGAGCACTGTCCATGGGGAGGATAGACCTCCTACACCCCCCCTCCTGTGTTTTGTGTCTCAGGGGCCAGAACATGAGCTAATGTAATGCAACGCAATGTAATGCCCTGTCATCTGTTGGGTTAAACACATAACAATAGCTAACTTCTCCCTAGCCTGACCAGTAGCTCACTTCATATGTCAAAGAAGGCGGTCACATACTGGACTGTTCAATGGTAGAACTGTTACACTGATAAGAACATTAATGGGGCTTTAACGGGGCGTTGTCCTAGGGACAATTATACAACGTTTTAGTTGAGCTGTCATTTCAGAGGGAATATGTAAAAGTAAAAAGTGAAAGAGAGAGAGGGGGAGGTACAGAGAGACATAAATAAACAAGTAGAAAAGGGGAGGGAGGAGAGTTTTATAAGGTACCATATTTAATGACAGATGTCCCCTCAGGCATGGATGGTGAGATAGAACAGGCAGAATTGGGGAATAAGAGAGAAGAGAGAAAGAGAGAGAGATAATGAAAGAGAGGGTGGGGGAGAGTGAGAGTGAGACATAAAAAGAGAGAGATAAGAGTGCTCTCAAGTGCGTCACAGACATACAGTATGTAGTCGCAGGGATGGGGGGGGACAGGACAGACACCCCAGGATATTGTGACTCGGTTTGGGCTCCACACTGTCCAACAACAGCTGATCAGCATGACTGGATTCTCTGCCACCTGATCCTTATGTACAGTATATCAACAGATCTCACTTTCTCGTGAATGCGCACACATACACACACACACACTGACTCACTCACACACACAGCCTCTTCACACTGAAAGGATCTCACTAACATCCAGTCGGCTCTGGCCTACTGTAACCCCAGCTCTCTACTCTGAGTCAGAACCCTCTCCATCTCCTCTCTACATTATGAACACATGCATTGACAGTAAGATGCATTTATTTGACCTACAGTGCTTTGTTATACTGTGGGCCAAACTACTGTATTCTTTGCAAGGTGCCAACTGAGTGGAGTGTTTATATAGCTGAGAACCAGAAAGACAGACGACCAGGGTTCGGTTCACATTCAGCCTAAATATCCCACTGGAAGAATCACTACTACGGGGCCATAAAAATAACATGGCATTTATTTATTTACATGACGGTATATACATTAGGGAAATGTTGTATGTTTCCTACAGTATGTCCTGCTTGAAATGAAACCATGGAATCAGTAGATGTGTAAGTAGCACCACCTGAGGATCTGTCTTTTCCAGCCATCTATTTCCTATGTTTGAGGGGTGCCCCGCCCACCTGAGGATCTGTCTTTTTCAGCCATCTATTTCCTATGTTTGAGGGGTGCAAAATCCACTTGTTTCTTAAATATCGCTGGATTGATTGCTTTCATTTTAATCTTGAGACTCTTTCGTACTCTTGCTGGTGTCTGTCGTTTTTTCCATTAACATACCGACCACAGACATTTTTGTAATGACCTGTCAAACACACCCGGTCCGGTAATGGCTGAATGGGCTGAATGAAATACATTGTATTTCCGTTGAATCTATAAGAATGCTTTATTGGGTATTTAACACACCGTCTTGAAACTTACATCACAAGAAAGAGAAGAAAGATAACTTTATTTTAATGGCTGTTAATTTGGTTATAAGCTCTACAGAAAAGACAGAAATGCCAAAGGTGGAGGTTTTGCTGTTTATATTCATAACCACATTCCTGTAAAGCTTAGAGAGGATCTAATGTCAAACACTGTTGAAGTAAAATGGCTACAGGTTCATCTGCCTCACATAAAGCCCATTTTGGTGGGAATCTCCTCTAGACCACCAAGTGCTAACAATCAGTATCTGGATAACGTGTGAAATGCTTAATAACGTATGTGATATCAACAGAGAGCAATATTTTCTGGGTGATTTAAATATTAACTTTCAACAGCATGCCCACTCAAGAGAAAGCTTCAAACTGTAACTAGTGCCTGCAACCTGGTTCAGGTTATCATGAAATCATCCATATGTATTGAGCACATATTTACTAATGCTGCAGACATTTGTTTTGAGAGCAGTACACAAATCCATTGGATGTAGTGATCACAATATAGTTGCCATATCTAGGGAAACCAAAGTTTCAAAGGCTGGGCCTAATATTGTGAATAAGAGGTCATACAATACGTTTTGTAGGGATTCCTATGTTGTTGATGTAAAGAATATGTGTTGGTCCGTGGTGTGTAATGAGGAGCAACCAGATGCTGCACTTGACACATTTATTCATTTGCTTATTCCACTTACTAATAAGCACGAACCCATTAAGAAAATTACTCTAAAAACTGTTAAATCCCTGTGAATTGATGAGGAATTGAAAAACTGTATGGCTGAAAGGGATGAGGCAAAATAAATGGCAAATAGGTCTGGCTGTACAACCAATTGGCAAACGTACTGCAAATTGAGAAATAAAATGACTAAACTGAGTAAAAAGAAGAAGAAACTACACTATTAAACAATGATAAATGGCATAAAGAATGTGGGGCACCTTAAAGGACATTTTAGGCAAAAAGGCTAACTCCGCATTATCAGTCATTGAATCAGATGGCTCATTAATTACAAAACCCACTGATATTGCCAACTACTTTAATAATTTTTAGCTAATGTAGATGATCTTCTTATGGCTTGGGGGCAGTATTTCGACATCTGGATGAGAAGCGTGCCCATAGTAAACTTCCTGTTACTCAGGCCCTGTAGCTAGGATATGCATATAATTGGTAGATTTTGATAGAAAACACTCTAAACTTTCCAAAACTGTTAAAATATCATCTGTGAGTATTACATAAATGATATGGCAGGCGAAAACCTGAGGAAAATCCATCCAGGAAGTGGGATTTTTTTTTTGATGTGGGTAGGTTTCAAATGAATGCCTATAGAGTATCTAATGGGTTAGGACCCAGATTGCAGTTCCTATGGATTCCACTACATGTCAACAGTCTTTAAACATGGTTTCAAGCATGTTTTCTGAAAAATAAAGAAGAATGAGACCTTTCTGTCAGTGGACTGTAGAATCACGCAGTGCTGGTTTGCACGTGTGACCGAGTGCGTGCCCTTCGTTGTTTTTCCTTTCTATTGAATACGCTATTGTTCGGTAGAAATATTATCGATTATTTAGACAAATTACAACCTGAGGATTAATGATAAACATTGTTTAGCTTCATTGGGATAAGGGGCAGCATTTTCACTTTTGGATGAAAAGTGTGCCCAGAGTAAACTGCCTCCTACTGAGTCCCCGATGCTAATATATGCATATTATTAGTGGTATCGGATAGAAAACACTCTGACGTTTCTAAAACTGTTTGAATGATGTCTGTGAGTATAACAGAACTCATATGGCAGGCAAAAACCTGAGAAAAAATCTAAACCGGAAGTGGGTAATCTCAGGTTTGTAGTTTTTCAACTTAGCCCCTATTGAAGATACAGTGGGATATTGGTTATGATGCGCTTCCTAAGGCTTCCACTAGATGTAAACCGTCTTTAGAATGTTGTTTGATGCTTCTACTATGAAGGGGGGCTGAATGAAAGGGGAATGAGTCAGAGGTCTGCCAGCAGCCACGAGCTTAGTCACGCGCATTCACATGAGAGGTAGCGCCCGTTCCATTGCTTTTCTACAGACAATGGAATTCTCCTGTTGGAACATTATTGAACATTTAGGATAAAAAGATCCTAAAGATTGATTCTATACATCGTTTGATATGTTTCTACGACCAGTAATATAACTTTTGGGAATTTTCGTCCGACCTCTAGGCTGGAAGTTGCACGCTCGATTCAATTTGTTTACCAAACGCCCTAACAAAAGGAGGTATATGGACATAAATGATTAACTTTATCGAGCAAATCAAATATTTATTGTGGAACTGGGATTCCTGGGAGTGCATTCTGATGAAGATCATCAAAGGTAAGTGAATATTTATAATGCTATTTCTGACTAATGTTGACTGCGCAACATGGCGGATATTTATTTTGGCTGGTTTGGGCTCTGAGCTCCGTACTCAGATTATTGCATGGTATGCTTTTTCCGTAAAGTTTTTTTTAAATGTGACACAGCGGTAGCATTAAGGAGAAGTTTATCTAAAGTTCCATGCATAACACTTGTTTTTTCATCAACATTTATAATGTGTATTTCTGTAAATTGATGTGGCTCTCTGCAAAATCACTGCATGTTTTGGAACTACTGAACATAACACGCCAATGTAAAATTAGATTTTGTATAAAAAATAAAATATGCACACAAAACATTAATGCATGTAACGCGCCAATGTAAACTGAGATTTTTGGATATAAATATGCACGTTATCGAAGAAAACATACATGTATTGTGTAACACGAAGTCCTATGAGTGTCATCTGATGAAGATCATCAAAGGTTAGTGATTCATTTTATCTCTATTTGTGCTCCATCTTACAGGCAGATTTTCTTGTAATTCACAGTTGCTGGCCAACACATGGCAGATGCTAAGGGTCAGATTTAGAGTAAGGTCCAGAGGTTGAGGGTTTGAGGGTAACTGTCAAGTCTATGATCGGTCAGGTCAACAAGGTCAAGGTTAGGCCTATGGGGTTTATGCACCGACCGTCAAAGCTGTCTTAGAGACAGGGGGGTTAAAGGGGTTCATGTTGGGGTCATGTCTAATAGCACCAGGGCCAGCACTAAGGTTTCTGTTTAAGGGTTGAAACACTGACCGTCCTGTAGCCGTAGTTGTCTGAGAAATAGAGGGTTCTGTAGGACGTTACATCTCCCTGGTTCATCCTCTCTGGTCACCAACATCAGGTCTGTATAGATGAACAAAGTCACCTGGAGAGAGAGAGAGAGAGAGGGAGAGAGAGGGAGAGAGAGAGAGAGAGAGAGAGAGAGAGAGAGAGTTAAAATTGGCTGAGAATCTCATATTGCTAAATCTCGACATAACAGCACTATGCACACAGTATATTGCAAAAAAAGTTGACATTGACCCACAACACACTAGATGCTCTTTTGCCAAACACATATTCATTCATAAGCACACACAAACTAACAAACACAAACATGCTTGCTTATCAAATCAAATTATATTGGTTGCATACACATATTTAGCAGATGTTATTGCAGGTGTTGATAATGCTTGAGTTCCTAGCTCCAACAGTGCAGTAACATCTAACAATTAGGGCGAGTAATGTTGGAGTCTGGAGTGTATATACAGTTGAAGTCGGAAGTTTACATACACCTTAGCCAAATACATTTAAACTCAGTTTTTCACAATTCCTGACATTTAACTTCTCTAGGGTAGGGAACAGCATTTGGAATTTTGGAAGAAAAGCATGCCCAAATTAAACTGCCTTCCACTCAGGCCCAGAAGATAGGATATGCATATAATTGCTAGATTTGGATAGAAAATACTCTAAAGTTTCCGAAACTGTTAAAATAGTGTCTGTGAGTATAACCTGAGAACCTGAGAAAAATCCATTCAGGAAGTAGGATTTTTTTGTTTGTTGTAGTTTTTTCTATTCAATGCCATTATAGTATCCATTGACTTATGACTCAAATTGCAGTTCGTATGCCTTCCACTAGATGTCAACAGTCTTTCGAAATTGTTTCAGGCTTGTATTCTAAAAAATTAGGGAGTAAGAGCAGTCTGAATGAGTGGACCCTGCCGTGTCACAGAACTTTTTCATGCGTGCGACCGAGAGAGTGCCTTTCTTGTTTACCTTTTATATTGACGATGTTATTGTCCGGTTGAAATATTATCGATTATTTAGGCTAAAAACTACCTGAGGATTGATTATGAACATCGTTTGAAATGTTTCTACAAACTTTACAGATACTATTTGGATTTTTTTGTCTGCCTGTTGTGACTGCGTCTGAGCCTGTGGATTACTGAAGAAAACGTGTGAACAAAACTGAGGTTTTTGGATATAAAGAGACTTTATCGAACAAAAGGAATGTTTATTGAATAAATTAATGTCTTCTGAGTGCAACCATATGAAGATCATCAAAGGTAAGTGATTAATTGTATCTCTATTTCAGACTTGTGCAACTCTTCTACATGGCTGGTTACTGTTTGTAATGATTTGTCTGCTGGGCTATGTTCTCAAATAATCGTATGGTATGCATTCGGCGTAAACCATTTTTGAAATCTGACACCGTGGTTGGATTCACAAGAAGTTCATCTTTAAACCTATGTAAAATAGTTGTATCTTTTCTGAATTATTATAATGAGTATTTCTGTATTTGAATTTGGCACTCTGCAATCTCACTGGATGTTGGCCAGGTGGGACGCTAGCGTTGCACATACCCTAGAGAGGTTAATCCGAATAAAAATTCCCTGTCTTAGGTCAGTTAGGATCACTACTTTATTTTAAGAATGTGAAATGTCAGAAGAATAGTAGAGAGAATGATTCAATTCTGCTTTTATTTCTTTCATCACATTCCCAGTGAGTCAGAAGTTTACAAACACTCAATTAGTATTTGGTAGCACTGCCTTTAAATGTTTTAACTTGGGTCAAATGTTTCGGTTAGCCTTCCACAAGCTTCCCACAATAATTTGGGTGCATTTTGGCCCATTCCTCCTGACAGAGCTGGTGTAACTGAGTCAGGATTGTAGGCCTCCATGCTCGCACATGCTTTTTCAGTTCTGCCCACAAAAAAAAAAAAGTGTTAAACAAATCAAAATATATTTTATATTTGAGATTCCTCAAAGTAGCCACCCTTTGCATTGATAACAGCTTTGCACACTCTTGGAATTCTCTCAACCAGCTTCATGAAGAATGCTTTTCCAAGTGTCTTGAAGGAGCTCCCACATGCTGAGCACTTGTTGGCTGGAATTCCTTCACTCTACGGGCCAACTCATCCCAAACCATCTCAATTGGGTTGAGATTGGGTGATTGTGGAGAACAGGTAATCTGATGCAGCACTCCATCACTCTCTTTCTTGGTCAAATAGCCCTTACAGAGCCTGGAGGTGTGTTGGATCATTGTCCTGTTGAAAAACAAATGACCGTCCCAATAAGCACAAACCAGATGGGATGGCGTATCGCTGCAGAATACTGTGGTAGCCATGCTGGTTAAGTATGCCTTGAATTCTAAAGAAATCACAGACAGTGTCACCAGCATAGCACCCCAACACCATCACACCTCCTCCTCCATGCTTCAAGGTGGGAAACACACATGCAAAAATCATCATCCGTTCACCTACTCTGCGTCTCACAAAGACACGGTGGTTGGATCAAAAAACAGCAAATTTGGACTCATCAGACAAAAGGACAGATTTTTACCAGTCTAATGTTCATTACTTGTGTTTCTTGGCCCAAGCAAGTTTCTTCTTATTATTGGTGTCCTTTAGTAGTGGTTTCTTTGCAGAAATTTGATCATGAAAGCCTGATTCCTGTAGTCTCCTCTGAACAGTTGATGTTGAGATGTGTCTCTTACTAGAACTCTGTGAAGCATTTATTTGGGCTGCAATCTGAGGTGCAGTTAACCTTTTTGGGATAGGGGGCAGCATTTTCACTTTTGGATGAATAGCGTGCCCAGAGTGACCAGCCTTCTACTCTGTCCCAGATGCTAATATATGCATATTATTATTAGTATTGGATAGAAAACACTCTGAAGTTTCTAAAACTGTTTGAATGATGTCTGTGAATATTACAGAACTCATATGGCAGGCAAAAAACCTGAGAAAACCAACCAGGAAGTGGGATATCTGAGGTTTGTAGTTTTTCAAAGCTTGGCCTACCAAATACACAGTGTCTATGGAGTCAAGTTGCACTTCCTACGGTTTCCACTAGATGTCAACCGTTTTTAGAAACTGGTTTGATGATTCTACTGTAAAGAACCTCATGAGACCTGTTTGAGTCAGTGGTCTGGCAGAGTGTCTCAGGCTCATGACGTGTGCTCCCGACAGAGTTAGTTCTCTTTCCAGTGCTTTTCTTCAGACATAGGAATTCTCCGGTTGGAAGCTTATTGATGTTTTATGTTAAAAACATCCTAAAGATTGATTCCATACATCGTTTGTCTTGTTTCTACAACCTGTAACGGAACTTTTCGAGTTTTTGTCTGGACGAAGTGCTCGCTCCTCATGAAGATGGATTACTGGGCTGAACACGCTAACAACAAGTGGCTATTTGGACATAAATGATGGACTTTATGGAACTTTATGGAACAAATTAGTCATTTATTGTCGAACTGGGATTCCTGGGAGTGCCTTCTGATGAATATCATTAGAGGTAAGTTAATATTTATAGTGTTATTTCTAACTTCTGTTGACTCCAAAATGGCGGATATTTCTCTGGCTGGATTGGGCTCTGAGCGCCGTTCTCAGATTATGCTTTTTCTGTTAAGTTTTTTTGAAATCTGACACAGCGGTTGCATCTTTAATTCTGTGAATAACAGTTGCATCTTTTATCAATGTTTATTATGAGTATATCTGCAAAATCATTGGATGTTTTGGAATCAAAACATTAATGCATGTAACGCGCCAATGTAAACTGAGATTTTTGGATATAAATATGCACGTTATCGAAGAAAACATACATGTATTGTGTAACATGATGTCCTATGAGTGTCATCTGATGAAGATCATCAAAGGTTAGTGATGAATTTTATCTATATTTCTGCTTTTTGTGACTCCTATCTTGGGCTGGAAAAATGGCTGTGTTTTTTTGACTTGGCTACGACCTAACATATGTTGTGCTTTCGCTGTAAAGCATTTTTGAAATCAGACATGATGGGTAGATTAACAAGATGTTTATCTTTAATGTGCTGTATTGGACTTGTTAATATGTGAAAGTTACATATTTCTAAAAAATATTTTTCAATTTCGCTAGTGACAGTGACTAAGTTCAGGGCAGGGTACTGGGCGGAGGCCGGCTAGTGTAGACTGTTTAACAGTCTAATGTCCTTGAGATAGAAACAGCTTTCATGCACATGTACTGACTTCGCCTTATGGATGGTAACAGGGTGTGAACAGGCCATGGCTTGGGTGGCTGAGTTCATTGATGATCTTCTTGGTCTTCCTGTGACACTGGGTGCTGTAGATGTCCTTGGAGGGAAGACAGTTTGCCCCCGGTGATGCGATGGGCAGACTGCACCAACCTCTGGAGAGCCCTATGGTTGTGGATGGTGCAGTTGCTGTATCAGGCAGTGATACAGCCCGACAGGTTGACCTCAATGGTACATCTGTAAAAGTTTGTGAGGGTCTTAGGGGCCAAGCTGGATTTATTTAGGCTCCTGAGGTTGAAGAGGCGCTGTTGTGTCTTTTTCATCACACTATCTACGTTAGTGGACCATTTCAGATTGTCAGTGATGTATATGCCAAAGAACCTTAAGCTTTTTTCACCTTCTCCGCTGCAGCCATGTCGATGTGGATGGGGGCGTGCTCTCTCTGCTGTCGCTTGAAGTCCACGATCAGTTACTTTGTTTTGTTGTCATTCAAAGAGAGGTTATTTTCCTGGCACCACTCCACAAGGGCCCTCACCTCCTCCTTGTAGGCTGTCTCATCGTCGTTGGTAATCAGGCCTACCACTGTTGCATGGTTTGAAAACTTGATGATTGAGTTGGAGACGTGTGTGGCCACACAGTAATGGGTGAACAGGGAGTACAGGATGAGGCTGAGCACGCGTCCTTGTGGGGCCCCTGTTTTAAGTATCAGCATAGTGGATGTGTTGTTGCCTACCTTCACCACCTGGGGGCGGACCATCAGGAAGTCCAAGATCCATTTGCACAGGGCAGGATTCAGACCCAGGGCCCTGAGGTTAGTGATGAGCTTGGAGGGTACTATGGTGTTGAAGGCTGAGCTGTAGTCAATAAACACTATTCTTACATAAATATTCCTCTTGTCCAGATGGGAAAGGCAGTGTGCAGTGCGATGGCGATTTCATCATCCCTGGATCTATTGGGGTGGTATTCAAATTGCAGTGGGTCTGGAGTGTTACACAGTGCTACACAGCGATAGTAATACCTTCACTTTCTTGGGCACAGAAACAATGGTGGACATCTTGAAGCAAGTGGGGACAACAGACTGGGATAGGGAGAGATTGAATATGTCCCTAAACACACCATCTGGGTCGGCAGCCTTGCCAGGATTAACACGCTTAAATGTCTTACTCACGTTGGCCACAAAAAATGAAATCTCACAGTCCACGGGAGTGGTGGTGGCCAGGGTCGGCGGCATCGTGTTTTCCACAAAGAGGGCGAATAAAGTGTTTAGCTTGTCCGGGAGCAAGACGTCAGTGTCCACAACGTGGCTGGTTTTCCTTTTATAATCCGTGATCGTATGGCGTCCCTGCCACATACGCCTCATGTCTGAGCCGTTGAATTGGTACTCCACTTTTTCTCTATACTGACATTTTGACATAACTGGACTTTTTGTACTAAACCATATTCCCAGTCACCTTGCTGTGGTTAAATACAGTGGTTCACGAATGCTGCCATCTATTCACAGTTTTGGGTTTGGATAGGTTTTAATCATCACAGTGGGGAACAACATCCCACCGGCGGCGTAGTGTGTTACTAATGGTAGGCTTTGTTGCTTTGGTCCCAGCTCTCTGCAGGTCATTCACTAGGTCCCCCCGTGTGGTTCTGGGATTTTTGCTCACCGTTCATTTTGACCCCACGGGGTGAGATCTTGCGTGGAGCCCCAGATGGAGGGAGATTATCAGTGGTCTTGTATGCCTTCCATTTCCTAATAATTGCTCCCACAGTTGATTTCTGCAAACCAAGCTGCTTACCTATTACAGATCCAGTCTTCCCAGCCTGGTGCAGGTCTACAATTTTGTTTCTGGTGTCCTTTGACAGCTCATTGGTCTTGGCCATAGTGAAGTTTGGAGTGTGACTGTTTGAGGTTGTGGACAGGTGTCTTTTATACTGATAACAAGTTCAAACAGGTGCCATTAATACAGGTAACGAGCGGAGGACAGAGGAGCCTCTTAAAGAAGACTTATTTTCCACCATAATTTGCAAATAAATTCATTAAAAATCCTAAAATGTGATTTTTTTGGAATAGTTGAAGTGTACCTATGATGAAAATTACAGGCCTCTCTTATCTTTTTAAGTGGGAGAACTTGCACAATTGGTGGCTGACTAAATACTTTTTTGCCCCACTGTAAGTAAATGTTATTGTCAGAAGCAACCCGGAACATATCCCAGTCCAAGTGAACAAAGCATGGATTCCGATTGGTCAGACCAGTGTTGAACAGTCCTTACCACAGGTAATTCCTGTTTGACTTTCTATCTATAGGAAGGGAGGAGCAGGATGGAGGCATGATCTGATTTGCCAAAGGGAGGGTGGGGGAGGGCCTTGTAGCCATCCTGGAATGGAGAGTAGCAATGGTGGAGAGTTTTTGATGCGTGAATGGCGCAGGCAATGTGTTGATAAAACTTTGGTAGCATTCTTCTAGGATTTGCTTTAATAAAGTCTCCAGCTACAATAAATGTGGCCTTAGGATATGCGGTTTCCAGTTTGCACAAAGTCCAGTGTAGTTCCTTGAGAGCTGTTGTGGTATCGGCTTTAGGGGGAATATACACGACTGTGACGATGACCAAATAGAATTCTCTCGGGAGGTAATACGGTCGGCATTTGATTGTGAGGTATTCTAGATCAGATTAACAAAAGGACTTGAGTTCATGTATGTTACCACAATCAGACCATGAGTAGTTAATCATGAAACATACACCTTCGCCTTTCTTTTTCCCAGAGAGTCCTTTATTCCGGTCTGCCAAATGTACTGAAAACACAGCTTGCTGTGGGACAGTATAGAGTACAGGGACAGTATAGAGAACCATGATTCCGTGAAACAGAGTATGTTACAGTCCCTGATGTCTCTCTGGAAGGAGGTCCTCGACCTGAGCTCATCTATTTTATTGTCCAGGGACTGAACATTACCAAGTAATACACTCGGAAGTGGTGGATGGTATGCACACCTCCTGAGTCGGACTGAAAGTCCACTCCGAAAACCTCTTCTCCACCGGCAGCATCTTGGAGCAGTCTCTGGGATAAGTGGAATTGCCTTGTGGGGTACGAACAAAAGGTACAATTTAGGAATGTAGTATTTCTGGGAAAAATGCTGGTGAGTTACCGCCACTTGTTACGGCTTTCCTCTTCTGAGGAGTAGCAAGGATCGGACCAATACGCAGCGTGGTAAGTGTTCATCTTGGTTTTTAGTAAGAATAATGAACACTGAACAAAACAATAAACGACATAGTGAAAAAACAAAACCGAAACAGTTCCGTGTGGAACAAAACACTGACACAGAAAATAATCCCCCACAACTCAAAGTGAAACCAGGCTATGGTTCTCAATCAGGGACAACGATTGACAGCTGCCTCTGATTGAGAACCATACCAGGCCAAGCACAGAAATCCCAAAACATAGAAAAAGGAACATAGACAACCCACCCAACTCACGCCCTGACCATACTAAAACAAAGACATAACAAAATAACTAAGTTCAGAACGTGACACCACTCTAATAACCAAAAGTTATTTCCGGCTGTATGTAATAGTGTAACAGACGTTCTGAGCTTATAATGTAGGAAATTACACATAAAAAACGAAATACTGGCAAGTTGCTTAGGGTCCAGAAACAGAGTGGCCATGTCTATCGGCTCCATTTTTTCATTGTCAACTGCCCTTCTATGTCAATTATGACATTCGCAGAATCATTGAAATTGGACACACTTCCCAATCAAAATAGACGATAATCTTGATATTCCTTTAAATGTTTGAGATGATAATCTTGATAGTATTTTAAAATGTTTGATAGATGATAATCTTGATAGTTTTTGAAGATGTTTGATAGATGATAATCTCAAATGTTTTTTAAAATGTTTGATAGATGGTAATCTCGATAGTTGTCACCCTGCAATGTCAGAGTAGTTGTGTATCTGGTGTCATGGACAGAGCATCACACACATACTGACACACACACACAAATACAAACACACAAACACACAGACACACACACACACATTCACAGCCCCTCTCTCCTCTTCAAAGTGCCTTCAGAAAAGTGTTAAACTGCAACCTTCTATGCAACAGGAAGAGTAGTTAACACAGGAAGACAGAGCACCATGGTCTATAGAGAAACATTGCTTCAACTTCCAAAGCCCCCCTAAAGATTACAGATTATGTTGTGTGAATGCATGACTAATCGAAACCCTAGCTAGTCTAATTTATTAATGAGTTTTCTTAGTATTCTTCTGACCCACTAAAGCAAAAGCCTTGCTAATATAGAGAAATATGAAGGTACAGACATCACTTTAAGCACTTTAATTGAATGACTAATGAAACAAACTGGCAGTCACCCTCCCTAAAGACCAATTATGGCTGGTACATGTTTGAAGGGTAGGGGGCTGTGAAAGGTGAGGGTAAAGGAGTGGGAGGCTTGCGTGTGAGAGATGAGAAGGGCACACACACTGCCTCCCTAAACTGCCTTCCTTCCTGGCCCTAATGGGGGGGGGGGGGGGGGGGGGGGTATTTTGGCAGAGGGACTTCTCTGTCTCCCGCCTGTCAGTGGATGGGCCAAACAATGAGGCAGGAGAGAGAATCCCTGTTGTTAAGCCTAAACAGACTGGGTTACCCCTCCAATAGCCCTCTATAACCTATTGAAATGTGCTAGGTCTCAATGGTGATTGGACGGGTCCTTTGCACTGGAGCTGCTATTAGATGTGTGTGTCGGTTAGTTTTTCAGCATAGTGTGTATCCGTGAAACTTCACCACACAGGACCGGACCAACACCATACACTTGCCGTTGCCGATGTGAGTAAGACCTTTAAACTGGTCAACATTCACAAGGCCGAAGGGCCAGAGGGATTACCAGGACGTGTACACCAAACATGCGCTGACCAACTGTCTTCACTGACATTTTCAACCTGTCCCTGGCCCAGTCTGTAATACCTACATGTTTCAAGCAGACCACCATAGTCCCTGTGCCCAAGAACACCAATGTAACCTGCCTAAATGACTACCAACCTGTAGTCTCACGTCTGTAGCCATGAAGTGCTTTGAAAGGCTGGTCATGGCTCACATCAGCACCATTATCCCAGATACCCTAGACCCACTCCAGTTTGTATACTTCCCCAACAGATCCGCAATCTCTATTGCACTCCACACTGCCCTTTCCCACCTGGACAAAAGGAAAACCAATGTGCGAATGCTATTAATTGACTACAACTCAGCGTTCGACACCAATCGGTGCGATTGCGATTAACTTGAGGTTGTAAGTATCAAGAACATTTCCCAGGACATAGACATATCTTATATTGGCAGAAAGCTTAAATTCTTGTTAATCTAACTGCACTTTATCAATTTACAGTAGCTATTACAGTGAAAGAATAGCATGTTGTTGTTTGAGGAGAGTGCACAATTTTGAACATGGAAAGTTATTAATAAACATATTAGGCACATTTGGGCAGTCTTGATACAACATTTTGAACAGAAATGCAATGGTTAATTGGATCAGTCAAAAAAATTTGCACATGCACTGTTGCCAAAATCTAAATTGCACCTGGGCTGGAATAATACATTATGGCCTTTCTCTTGCATTTCAAAATTATGGTACAAACAAATACAACAGAACGGTTGTTTTTTTCTTTGTATTATCTTTTACCAGATCTATTATGTTATATTCTCCCACATTCCTTTCACATATCCACAAACTTCAAGGTGTTTCCTTTCAAATGGTACCATGAATATGCATATCATTGCTTCAGGGCCGGAGCAACAGGCCCGGAGCAACAAAGATTTGGGTATGTCATTTTAGGTGATTTTTTTTTTTTTTAAAGGACGGATCCTTAATTAAAGCTCATCACTAATCTAAGGACCCTGGGACTAAACACCTCCCTCTGCGTCTGTATCCTGGACTTCCTGGTGGACCACCCCCAGGTGGTAAGGGTAGGCAACAACAAATCTGCCACGTTGATCCTCAACACAGGGGCCCCTCAGGGGTGCGTTCTTAGTCCCCTTCTGTTCACCCATAACTGCGTGGCTAAACACAACTCCAACACCATCATTAAGTTTGCTGATGACACAATGGTGGTAGGCCTGCTCACCGACAACGATGAGACAGCCTATAGGGAGGAGGTCAGAGACTTGGAAATGTGGTGTCAGGATAACAACCCCTCCCTCAATGTGATCAAGACAAAGGAGATATTCATGGACTACAGGAAAAGGAGTGCCGAGCACAGCCCCATTCTCAATGACGGGGCTGTAGTGGAGCAGGTTGAGAGCTTCAAGTTTCTTGGTGTCCACATCACCAACAAACTATCGTGGTCCAAACACGCCAAGACAGTCGTGAAGAGGGCAGAACAAAAACTATTCCCCCTCAGGAGACTGAAAAGATTTATCATGGATCCTCAACATTTCTACAACTGCACCATCGAGAGCATCCTAACTGGTTGCATCACCACCTGGTATGGCAACTGCTTTGCCTCCGACCGCAAGGCGCTACAGAGGGTAGTGCGTACAGCCCAGTTGATCACAGGGGCAAAGCTTCCTGCCCTTCAGGACCTCTATACCGGTGTTAGAGGAAGGCCCTAAAATTGCCAAAGACTCCAGCCACACTAGTCATTGACTGTTCTCTCTGCTCCCACACGGCAAGCAATTCCGGAGCCAGGTCTAGGACCAAAAGGCTTTGTAACAGCTTCTACCCCCAAGCCATAAGATTGCTGAACAGCTAATCAAATGGCTACCCAGTCTATATCAATTGACCCCCCCCCCCACCCCCTTTTTTACGCTGCTGATACTCGCTGTTTATTATCTATTATCTATGCATAGTCACTTTACCTCTACCTACATGTACATATTACCTCAAATACCTGTACTCCCTCAGATTGACTCGGTACCGGTACCCCCTGTATATAGCCTCGTTATTGTTATTTTATTGTTGCTATTTTATTGTTTACTTTAGTTTATTTAGTAAATATTTTTCTTAACTATTATTTTTCTTAAAACTACATTGCTGGTTAAGGGCTTGTAAGTAAGCATTTCACTGAGCATGTGACAAATTTGATATGATTTGAATATACTTTGTGCAATTCTGTTTGAGATAAATAATGATGTGTATGCCAATACTTTATGTGCATGAATGTGCGTCTGTTTGTGTGTGTGTGTGCATTTGTGTTCATTTATGTGTGTGCGTGTGTGTGCGTGTGTGTTCATGTCAGTGGTATTTCCCTGTTTCTCTTAACAGAAGACACAACACAAACTGTAAAAGGTCAGGCCTCACATTAGTGTTAAACAACAACACACTCAGCAAACCACCTCTGGGCAACACCATGGAAGCTACAGCAAAGGTCTTGAATAATATGCATCAACACAGTACAGCAAGCAGTGTGTGTAGGCTATGTGTGGGCGGGGTGTGTGTTTTTTTTGTGAATGTGGTTTCTATGCAGATCGAGAGGATGCTGAGGGTCTTGCTGTTGTGGTCTGTCTGTCTGTCTGTCTGTCTGTCTGTCTGTCTGTCTGTCTGTCTGTCTGTCTGTCTGTCTGTCTGTCTGTCTGTCTGTCTGTCTGTCTGTGGGTGGGTGGGTGGAGTATGGTTGGTGCAGCGATATCAGTAAGCTTATCTCTATACTATCTTCATAAAAGCACTCAACCACTATTACTTGTGTGTGTGTGTGTGTGTGTGTGTGTGTGTGTGTGTGTGTGTGTGTGTGTGTGTGTGCGTGCGTGCGTGCATGTATGTGTGCGTGTGTATGCGTGTGTATGTATGTCTGTGTGTGTGTGTGTGTGTGTGTGTGTGTGTGTGTGTGTGTGTGTGTGTGTGTGTGTGTGTGTGTGTGTGTGTGTGTGTGTGTGTGTATTTCGGTGTGTGTGTGTGTGTAGGAGTTTGATGTGCACCCAGGGTAGTACGGCCAGGCTTGCAACACTGTGTAATAACACAGATTTCTAATTAAAACAGTGCCAATCTTCAGAGATGTCTGGCCCCACACTGATTATCTACAAACATGGACTCTTAAATATTTGTCTTCTTTTATCAAGTCCCAGCCAGGGGCCACAATTACCATGCAGCTCCGATGCTCTCCTCTGAAACACAGTGAGGATCTGAAAAGCTCATTTGACACAATGAATGTGAAAAAAAACCAGTGTAGAATTGGAACATAAAAGGCAATTCTTCACAGTACGTATGCAGTATTGTCCATTTTTATCTGCAGTAGACACACACGCACACGCACACGCACACGCACACACACACACACACACGCACACGCACACACACACACATAGCTACATGACAAAAATGTTTCAATAATATGAACACAGTTGAAACCAACAGAGCAGGTGATAGAGAGATATTCTAACATCCAGTCCTCCACACACAGCCCCCACTCCCTCCCCCTCTCTTTCCCTCGTGTCTGCTATCAATCACTTAGACATGTCCACAGACCTGAACCCCTCAGGGAGGAAGATAATGTCAAGAAAACTCAAGTCAACAGGGTCAGTTGTTTTTTAAGCACACCCCTCAACAAACAAAAAATTCACAGCTGATCTCTTTTGTCTTCTCAGGGAGGTGAGAGGGGGATAGAATGGGGGTCATCCAGAATCAACTTGCCAGGATGTATGTTTGTGTGTGTGTGTGTGTGTGTGTGTTTGCGTGTGTGTGTTTGTGAGAGCAAGAGAGAGAGAGAGAGAGGGGGGAGAGAGATTGAGTTAAACTTTGCTGAAAATCTCATCTTGCTAAAACTTGACATCACATCACTGTGCATATATTGAGTGAGGTCAAACACCCTTTCTGCCAACCACCTAGCAACCCCCCTGGATAGTAAACAGGGCCTCCTGGTCTTCCTCTCCTAGACCACTGCCCCCCACTGCTCTCTGCCCCCCACACACACCTCTCCATCACATTTCCTGGACAATATTATCACAATGGCTGCCCTGCTTGGCATGGCTTCCCTATCATGCTCCACTCTCTCATTCCCAGAAAACACAGGATGGAAAACTTCTGTGTATTATAATATCCACCCTCACCATCACAACCTTGTATTGTAGCTTTCCACTAAAGCCAAGGCCAAAGGGAGGTAATCACATTCAACCACCAGTCTATAGAATGACTGCAGGACTTACAGGCACTTACAACTACAAGAGCAAATATGGGCAACAATGGCCCTTTGTACTGTATTGCTATTTTTGAAGAGTTCTCGTTAAAACTGAGATACAGTATGATTTATAAAATATGAGAGAGAGAGGCAGCACATGAATTTAGTGAATTTACTGTATTTGATTGAAACTACTGTCGGGATCCAATGAATCATAAATGAAATAGTACAACGTCCCCCTGTCCATTGTACTGTACTGGTGATCCTACTCAATGGTTATGTAGCCACTGACAAACTGTAGAGGAAGTTCTGGAGACCACATCTTTTTTTAGTACTTGTTGTTTTTATCTATCAATGCTATTCACAACAGTTTCCAATTAAATACTGTGCCACAACCTCAACATTTCTTTCAACTTTGTTTGCTCTTATATAACATGAATCAAATATTTCCACATGAAAATGAATGGATAGAAATTGTGCTGACAAACTCTCTAGAAATGAATATCAATGTACATGTTCTGTCATGAACAATAACCTATGAATTGCAACTACCGGTATACAGTGTTATAGAGCCATATGGAACAAAGAGGAGTGTTACAAGCAGAAATAACAGCTCACTGAAGGTGTGAAGAGGTCTCCCTTGTTTATTTTCATTTTGTTTGTCTATTCCATTTACTTTGGCAATGTATCGTATGTTTCCCATCTCAATAAAGCCATTTTAATTTAATTGAGCGAGAGCGAGACAGAGACAGAGAGAATGACACAGAGAGAGACAGAGACATACTGTTCAGAAACATGGAAAGAGCTACATAGAAAAGCCAGTGCACACACAGAGCAGGACATTAAAGAGAGCTGAGGGAGAGAGGGAGAAAAAAGATAATTTATCATAGCAGAGATTTCAAAAGTAGAGGAACCCTTTGATCGATTAAATAAAAGCCTGTCACTGTGCAACACTCCAGAAGTACCATTCTGGGACCTAAATAATTCATTCCCCACTACTAAACAAGCGCCCCTCATGTAGATACACTGTCCTGTGCAATGAACAGGACTCTCTCTCTCTCTCTCTCTCTCTCTCTCTCTCTCTCCCTTCCTTTTCAAATAGTTATGAGATGTAAAGTTATTTTTGAACCGAGTTGTCCCCATCGTCTCTATGATAAACAAACTCTATGAGTTGGATTCTGTCAAACTAGCAAAATATTTGTTCCAATGCTAGTCCTGTATCATTGTCTGTCTGAGAGGAGAGGAGAGGAGCGGAGAGGAGAGGAGAGGAGAGGAGAGGAGAGGAGAGGAGAGGAGAGGAGAGGAGAGGAGAGCCAAGAGAAGACAATAGTATAGACGTCCAATGCAGTGCAGCAGCCACCCAGAGGTTTTCAAACTGTGGTCTCTTCCTCTGTTTCCTCTGTTCTCTGCTGGTATTACACAACACACCAAAGACAGAGGCACTGGGAGGGTATTTAAGAACATTGACAAGGCTGGGAAAAATCTTCATAGTGCATTCCACAAACATTTTGACAGTTAAACAAACTTGACATTAGCAGTTGTGGAATATGAATGAAGAGAACTAGAATGGCAGTATAGAGACTTGTGTCAGATTCTCACAATGTGTTCCTCTCTTAAATATTCTCATTAACATTGACATGTCCCATCTCACTGATTTGACGGATCCTGACACACACACACACACACACACACACACACACCGTTTACCTTAATGGAGAGGTGCTTGCTCTCATGGAGGATCATCTCCTCAGAGACCACCAGTGTCCGTGTGGGGTTACACAGGTCCAGAGGCTGCACACAAAGGGGAGGAGAGGAGAGTTAAGGGTTAGATTGACATTAGATTAAAGTTAGAGTACGTTTAGGCAACATACTAGGAATTAAATGAAGATTACATTATCATCCATGGCAAAATACTGCAGTTTTATATCACTTCAAACACACGACATTTACTAATATTGCTTATAATGACAGTACACAATACTACAGCAAAAGTCACTGATACTAAACTCATAACACTGCTATAACAGTCCAATATCATTCACAACACTCACAAATACCGCTAAATAAAGATACAGATTGATAGACATGTTTCAAGGATAGACATATCTGGGAGGGGTGTTCTCATGAACATAGCTGTACATGAGGGAGCATGTAGCTACAGTACCATCTCCATTTTAGCTCCTAGCTCCATGCTCTCTGCCCACCAAAGGGAACAATACAGGCTGTGCAGCTGGCGGCTCTCGTGTAGCTACAGTCGCTCCAGTCTCTACAGAGATCCTCACAGTGTGAGCTGTGACTGCAGGAGTCTGTGAGATGCTCAATCTGTGAAGAGGCGCTAGGCTAAAAGCGCTAATGCAGCGGGGGTGGTAGCCACATCCTCTTGTGGACCCGGACTGGAGCTAGAGAGACCACAGGGATGGCTGTTTCACTGTGCAGCTAGGTGACTCAGTTAGTCAACAGGAAGTACTATTACAGACCATTGTAGAATCCTGGGAAGTGGGTAGTCCAGTTGTGCAATACACTCACACCCTGACATTGGACATATAGAGGAAATGTGGTTCATTCTAGTGTGTTTATGACAGAGTCCTATGTTGCTACACAGATACACAGAGAGGAGAAGCACTGCAACAAACCTGGCAAGGATTTCTTAAATAGTGATCAAAATAAAAGGGGAAAACCCCAAACGGCACTAACAGAGAGATGCAAAAATGGTGAGTCACACATACACACACACAAACACGCACACACACACACCTGAACAAAGATGGGGAAGATGAGGATCTTGGGTGCTGCTTTGACGTAGCCATAGTTGCCGTGCGGGTTGTCGTGTTGTACATGGGAGTGTACTATAGTACAGTTCTGGTAGTTAGCAAAGCTGGAGCTCTGGACCTGCTGGTAGCTGGGTGGGGGTTGGCCAGAGAGGTTCGCTTCGGATGGCTTAGACATCTTGGCATTAGTAGAGCGTCGTAGGAAGGTGGTCCGGCCTGCTAGTCCTACACCCCCAGGCGTGGCACCTCCAGACCCCTGTTTCTGGGGCATGCTGGCCTGACCCGGGTATATCCTCCCTGCTGAGAGACACCACATGCACAACAACACACACTGGGAGTTAGCCTGGGTACATAGAAGTACAATGGTTATAGATAGAATTGTCCTGCAAAACCACCATGTTCATTAAAATCCTAGTCAGCAGTAAATGTCTTACCCAAGGTACCATGGTTGTCCTGGTAGACAGGCCTCAATATCTGAAAGAGACAAAAACATCACAATCAATGGTCCTGTTATAACAGTTGACCAATACCATACTCTGCTTTAGGATACTTTCACATGTAATGTATCCATCCCACCATAATAAATGCCTAACATGAAGTCAAACTGAAGAAATGGTTGTGTTGAGCATGGAATGGGGCCACAGACTGTTGGCTGACTCCATTACTACTGTACTGCAGTAGGCCTATGTGATCTCAGGCCAGTGAGCCATGTCACATATTCAATATACATGTGTTCAGCTCAAGGAATAGACCCAGCGACCTGAGAGCTAATGTGTGCTGTTGATACATGATGGTGACTGTGCTGTTCATTGATTCCTATGGCCTTGAGTGACACAGACGTCAACCACACACTGTACTGTACTATACCATAATGTATTGTACTGTAGCACTATGAATACAGGAGAAGGATGACATTGCCCTTGGAAATTGAACGGTTGGTGGGGAGAGCTGATCCTAGAACTGTGCCTATAGATAACTACTCAAGTACCCAAGTAACGTTGCCCCTTGAAATGTAATGGGGGAAGGGGAAGCTGATCCTAGAACTGTGCCTAAAGATAAGATCTACCCGATATAACAAAGATGGGTAGAGGATAGGGGTGACCTGGCGTGAAAGAGGTGACCCAACCAGAGGCATATCAATGGCTGGTACATCCAGCTATCTTCCATGATCGATTTCTCTGCTGTGTGTGTTTCAGTGGGGACTGGCTGACAGGATGGAACCAAATCATCATGTATCGTATGCCTGCTCTGACCTGGAGGAGAGATGCTCCATTTCCCCATCCTTCAAAGTTTGGATTTAGTCTGAAATGTTCTATCCTCTTATTTTCATCCACTTTGACAACTGCTTTATCTACATCCTTCCTTTCCTCTCCCCTCTTTTTCCCTCTGCTGCTGTACCCGTCATCCATCCATCATTGCCTCTCGCTACCCCATTAATCCCTTCTACTTCTTACATCCATTATCACAACCTCTTGATGTACCACTACTATTCAGGCTGTATCACAACCGGCTGTGATCGGGAGTTCCATAGCGCGGCGCACAATTGGCCCAGCGTCGCCCTGGTTTGGCAGGTGTAGGCAGACATTGTAAACAATAATTTGTTCTTAACTGACTTTCCTAGTTAAATAAAGGTAAAATACATACCCATATCTACTCTGTTCCCTAGTCCATATTTCCCCATAGGGAAGGTAATGGATTAATTGGGGGTAGCCATTCATCCATCACCTCCATCGCTTATCCCTCTCTCCCCCCTCTCTCTATCCCCTTTTCTGCATCCTATTCCCACTCCATCCAATCCTCCTCCACAGCCGTCCAAGCCAGTCCCCCCCCCCCCCCCTCACACTCCTAACCCCCTAACCCCTGTGCTCTCCTCTTAGCATTTAGATACAGAAGACGTTCCCATCATGCTCTCTGAGCCCTATGTCATGCCATATCTGTTGAAGCAGCACAGCTGCCCTCGGACAAACACACTGCCCTACACACGCACATGTGCTGTACAAGCGCACACACACTCAGATTGCCAGGTAGGCTGCACCTCCCAGACTAACAGACAGCCTTACAGTGTCTAGGTCCCTGGGTCTGGATGGAATGCAGGGTATACAGCCTTCTTCATTTCTGCTAGAGGCCTTCTAACAACCAGGCTACTGAGTCACGGAACCCGTCAGCCACATTACTGTCTGTGATTGGCTGTTCAAGCTCAGTGGGACAGATTATGGAGGATTAGGTAAAGACTAGAAGTTCTGGGTTTTCTGGTTCTCTGCACTCATTGCTTCAACATAACTGGTCCCTTCTTCCAGGCTGGATGGTTAGTGTTGTATGGTTGGGGATGTTAAGGAATCAAGTTCACAATCAGTGTGTTTCTTTTTCCATTTGTTACACTTTATTATGTCTTTATCATAAAGAGCTATTGCCTCATATACAGCATGTCACAGGATGTTACAGTGTGCATCATTTGATAGAACACCCCATGGGCCAACTGTGGCTTTCCCCATATCGGGGCTTGAATATTACTTACTATTGCAGCAAATCAACTCTTGGTTGTATACTTTTTTTCACAATTTCAACTACCTATTTAACTATTTACTATATATAGTATATGTGATTTACAGAATGCACGTGTCAGTTTGAATTACACAGATATTTCTCAGGTTAGAATGGCAGGGTATATCTCAGATTTAAATGGCAGATAGTGTATGTCAGGTAGGATTGGCACAGATCTATGGCAGGTATGAATGGCACATATTGAGATCTCCAGTGTATGTCAGGGTCTAGATAGTGCCATCGAGGGGGTAAGGCAGGAGCCTGGGATGGACCATGAGCCTCTGCTCCCCCGGCAGTACCTGGCTTCCTGGGTTTAAGGGGGCCAGGATGATGTAGTTATCTCCGTTGGACGCCTTCACTCTAGTCCCCTTCAGCGTGGCTGTGTGGCTCTGGCTATGGGTCTGGCTCCTGGCTTTACCATCCACCTCCTCCGCCCCCCCTCCTACGCACCTCCTCTCCCCCCACGGCCCCCCTACTCCTCCTGCCCCTCCCCTGCCGCCCCCCTCAGAGCCGTTGACTAGCACCCGGCGGCTGGTCCTGTGGTGGGCAGGGAGGGGGGGCACGGCCGGGGGGATCTTGTCACGGTCTAGCCGGTCCTTGGACCTGTCCCTCCGCCTGGTGGGGGGTGAGGGGGTGTCGTAGTTGGGCTTGTAGGAGGGCCGGTGAATGAGGCCCTCAAAACTGGGCTTGGCGGCCGGCCCGGTGCGCCACACCACCACCGTGATCTCATTGGAGCTGTTTCTGTAGAGGGAGGGAGAGAGGGAATGTGACAACTAGTCAGGAAGAGTGAAACGGTAAGCTTATTGCCGGTAAAGAACGTGAGCAAAGAGGCCACGGGCCACAGTGTCTATATAGTAATTGCTGTGCATAGATAAACTTAAAAAATGTACATGTGGAGCTCTATAAGTATTGATGATAGTTATCCCTGTCAAAGTTGGTTTAGTCCATTATTTCCTCTGTGTCTCCCTGCCTTTAGTACCTGATGGCGTGGGCGAGCTCCACACATTTCCACTGTTCTACAGGCTGACCATTGAGCTGCAGCACAGTGTCCAACTGCTGCAGACCTGCCTGATCCGCCGGACCACCTGAAGACAGGAGAGAGGTCAGTAGAGGTCCACAAACACACACACACAGATATCGCACAAATACACACAAAGTTACACAAGCAAGCTTCTACCCACTCATCTATATACAAACCTGATATGCTTGACCACCTCAGGACAGTAGGGGCTAAGACTGGTATACAGACACCCACACATCTAGAACAACACACACAGGAAGGAAAAGACACACAGACACACAATCCCAAACACACAGACACAGATCATCAACACACAGACAGCAGGGAGAGGAGAACCTTGCCTGGATCGACGGCTTGTACCCTCACTGGAGAGTCAGAGCAGATGGTGAAGCCATAGCCGTCCTTTCCTCGAGGGATGGTCACCTAAAGACACAGAGACATCAAATCACCGCATGTAAAGACATTATTCAATTATTACATTACTATATGTCCTACAGCCAAATAGGAGCAGTTAGACCAACATGTGAGCATTTTGCCTACAGATTAGAGCGTGGTTCTCTCTCTGACCAGTGTGAGTGTGTGTGGATGGAAAGTGTGTGGATGCCAGCCACACAGACTAGCACCTTGGCCCTCATCAAAAGAGGTGGGCGCTTTGGTGTGGTTCTGACGCCAACTGTGGACAACAGCATCCGCACAGAGTAGGAGCGCAAGCACACACACACACAAACACACACACACACACACACACACACACATTCGATGCCTAAAAACTGTCTGTAATAATTCCAGGAATAATGCCAGTGTGTGCGCCAAAATCAACAGTGCTCCGCTCCATAAGAATGTTTCCATCTCATCTGCTGACAATAGGGCCTGAAATTAAGCTCAGTAAAAGTATGTCTGAACACACAAACACAGTACGATGTTAATCCAAGACTCTTATCTAAAGTCAGTTTTATGTCTCCCCCTTAGAGTTCAGATCAGGATGGTAATAGGGTATACTGATCCTAAATCTGTGTCTGTGGTTAACCTCTGAGCGTGTCTAAGAGACTGGCATCAAGATGCATAAGTGTATTAACTTGTTTACCTTTGATAACTACAATACAACCCTAAGTAGCAAACGGTGGCTTGAATAAAGGTTTTAGGGAGAATTCCTAAAATCCCTTGATGGATTTGCCTACAGGATTTACCACCTGTAATCTTGTGACCAACTTCAACATTGAACCCATTAAGGATTATCCCCTTTTTTCAATTTTCACCTAAAATGACATACCCAAATCTAAATGCCTGTGGCTCAGGCCCTGAAGCAAGGATGTGCATATTCTTGGTACCATCTGTAAGGAAAAACGTTGAAGTTTATGGAAATTTGAAAGGAATGTAGTAGAATATAACTTACAACCTCATTCTAATTGCATTAGCCTACGTTAGCTCAACCGTCCCTTGGAAGGGACACCGATCTCAAAGAATTAACATGAACTGTTAACCTCTTGATGCCCATTATTGCAAGGCCATATACAATCTTTATGTACAGTACCAGTCAAAAGTTTGGACACACCTACTATTCAAGGGTTTTTCTTTATTTTACTATTTTCTACATTGTAGACATCAAAACTACGAAATAACACACATGGAATAATGTAGTAACCAAAAAAGAGGGATAGGGGGCAGCATTTTCACTTTGGATGAATTGCGTGCCCATAGTGAACTCCATCCTACTCTGTCCTAATATGTATATCATTATTACTATTGGATAGAAAACACTCTGAAGTTTCTAAAACTGTTTGAATTATGTCTGTGAGTATAACAGAACTCATAGAGCAGACACATTTCCAAACAGGAAGTGGAAATTCTTGGGCTGGTCGAATTTCAAGTCATTGCCTATTCACATCCAAACAAGATATGGATATGTTCGCACTTCCTACGCCTTCCACTAGATGTCAACAGTCAGTAGATCGTGGAATGAAGCCTCTAGTGTGATGTATGACCGGATGGGAGGGGATTGAGTCAGTGGTCTGTCAGAATGCCAGTTCCTGGTTGCGCACATTTCTGTTGATATCGCCTGCGTTCCATGACTCTGCAGACAAAAACGAATGCTCCGGTTGGAACGTTATTGGATATATATGAAAATAACATCCTGAAGATTGATTCTCTACTTAGATTGACCAGTTTATTCGACCTGGAATATAACTTTTTGAAGTTTTCGTGCGAGTTCGCCTGGACCAGCGCCAGCTTTTGGACATGTGAACTAACCGAACAAAACAACTATTTATTGTGGAACTAGGACTCCTTTCACTGCATTCTGATGAAAGATCATCAAAGGTAAGGGAATATTTATGATGTAATTTCGTATTTATGTTGACTCCAACACGGCGGAGAAATATTGTTACGTCTTAGCGCCGTGGTATGCTTTTTTCGTAAAGTTTTTAAAAAATCTGACACAGCGGTTGCATTAAGAACCAGTGTATCTTTAATTATGTGTAAAACATGTATCTTTTGTCAAAGTTTATGATGAGTATTTCTGTTATCTGGCGTAGCTCTCTGTAGTTACTCCGGATATTTTGGAGGCATTTCTGAACAGGGCGTCAATGTAAACCCGAGATTTGTGGATATAAATATGCATATTATCGAACAAAACTTAAATGTATTGTGTAACATGTCATATGAGTGTCATCGGACGAAGATTATCAAAGGTTAGTGATTAATTTTATTTCTAATTCTGCTTTTGTGACTATCTTTGGCTGGGAAAAATGGCTGTGTGTTTTTGGGGATTTGGTGGTGATCTAACATAAATATGTGTTGTGTTTTCGCTGTAAAATGAGGATACGTTCATTAGAGTTAACTGCGCCTCAGATTGCAGCCCAAATAAATGCTTCACAGAGTTCAAGTAAGAGACACATCTCAACATCAACTGTTCAGAGGAGACTGTGTGAATCAGGCCTTCATGGTCAAATTTCTGCAAAGAAACCACTACTAAAGGACACCAATAATAAGCAGAGAAACATGAGCAATGGACATTATACTGGTGGAAATCTGTCCTTGGTCTGATGAGTCCAAATTTGAGATTTTTGGTTCCAACCGCCGTGTCTTTGTGAGACGCAGAGTAGGTGAAGGGATGATCACCGCATGTTTGGTTCCCACCGTGAAGCAAGGAGGTGGAGGTGTGATGCTTTTCTGGTGACACTGTCTGTGATTTATTTAGAATTCAAGGCACACTTAACCAGCATGTCTTCCACAGCATTCTGCAATGGCCCAAAACACACCTCCAGGCTGTGTAAGGGCTATTTGACCAAGATGAAGAGTGATGGTGCTGCATCAGATGACCTGGCCTCCATAATCACCCGACTTCAACCCAATTGAGATGGTTTGGGATGAGTTGGACCGCAGAGTGAAGGAAAAGCAGCCAACAAGACCTCAGCATATGTGGGAACTCCTTCAAGACCGTTGGAAAATAATTCCTCGTGGAGCTGTTTGAGACAATGCCAAGAGTGTGCAAAGCTGTCATCAAGGCAAAGGGTGATTTGTTTAACACTTTTTTGGTTACTACATGATTCCATATGTGTTATTTCATAGTTTTGATGTCTTCACTATTATTCTACAATGTAGAAAATAGTAAAAATAAAGAAAAAACCCTTGAATGATCAGGTGTGTGCAAACTTTTCACTTGCACTGTATGTCCAATGATTATGCATTATGTTCACTTACATACTGTAAATGCCATGATCACTAATTATAGTGTGTTGGAAGGGCTTGGCACCTGAAATGGATGATTGGACAATTAAGTAAAGGATAAATCAAACTGGGGCATAAAGTTTGATTCATCTGATTCACTCTTGATATGCTGTGAGCTGACAGATTACACTGTGATTGATGGACACACACTGTGAGAACAAGGAGTCACAGTCCATAATCACTGGTGACATACGGTATGTCACCCCCAACATCATGTCACCGCCCCCACCACCACGGGGACAGCTAGGTTGACCTCTTCCCACTGCTGACTGACTGACTGATTGATTGGCTGTACACGTTATGTCAATTATGACATTTCTCAGAATCCTCCAAATTGGACATACTTTCCACTCATCAAAATACATGATAATCTTGATGGTCTTTTAAAATGTTTGATAGATGATCATCTTGATAGTCTTTTAAAATGTTTGATAGATGATAAACTCGCTAGTATTTTTAAATGTTTGATAGATGATCATGTTGACAGTCTTAAAATGTTTAGTATTATAAATTATAATCTTGATAGTTAAAAAACATTTAGATAATCTGGATAGTGGAGGAGACAACTGTTTAATAACACAACATACTGGCTAACGACCAGAGACAACATCACTACTGTCAGATATGAGAGAGAGAGAGAGAAGGAAGACGTGAGAGGAAGAGAAGAAGAGACAAAAAGACAGATGGGGAGGAGAGAAACAACAGAAGCGAATAGAGAAAGGCCGGGGGAGAGTCTGAGGGAGAGAAGAGAAAGAGAAAAGAGGAAGTGAGAGAGAGAGAGAGAGATGGGGGCTCTGTAGGGGGTAGTGGTGTGAAGGGATGGTTGGCACGCAGTAGAAGAGGGAGGGTAGAGGGGGGGGTAGTGTTAATTAGAAGTGCCCCCTGGCCTCTCTGAGCGTGGGACCGGACCACAAGGAGACAAGACACACACCGACTGGCATCCAGGGCCTGACAGTGGGCACACGGTGGGTAAACACACACATACATTCTTACTCACTAACCCTCATCCCTGGTCTTGCTCTCCCATGCGCTAACACACACGTCCAACCTTGCTCCACAATACTAATGCGATCAGTTGGTACAGCTCTTCAGGCCAGAGAACAGTTTGTTCAGCTCTCAAGGCCAGAGAACCAGCAACAACTGTCTGACAGGCAGCATACAAAGCCGGCTCAGAGTGAGCATCTGGATGCTATTCTCCCATCTCCAGTTTGTATCAAGAGCCTCTAACTATCTCCTTCCAGTCAAATGAGAAGGTTACGAGCCCACTTATATGGTGCTTTAGAGTGAGTATGAAACTACCATTGCTCTCTATTGAGAGACTTAGCTATTGAAATGAGTTGTACAAGAGTGTATTTATGTAACACGTAGGAGTGTGTGAGTGTGTGTGTGTGTGTGTGTTGAGTCGTGACCTGTTGTCCTGTGAGATGCACATTGTGTGGGTGCATGGGTGTGTGCATGTGCGTGTGTGTGAGACCAAGCTTTTTCTCTATGTTGTTTTGCCTCAACAATCTCATGAGACACTATCTATGAGAGCCCACAGTTATGAGTCAACCCACTGTCTGTCTGTCTGTCTGTCTGTCTGTCTGTCTGTCTGTCTGTCTGTCTGTCTGTCTGTCTGTCTGTCTGTCTGTCTGTCTGTCTGTCTGTCTGTCTGTCTGTCTGTGTGCTTCTGCTCTGTTTGTTGCCTCTCCAGCCTGTAAACCCGATGTGCCTCAGTGATTGCACTACTAACGTACACACAGACACACACATGCACACACACTACAGGACTAAAGCAAAATAACAATTCTCTCCCATCCACTAACAGGTATGTTTGTGAGCTGAACTCCACAACACTATAACTCCAGTAAGACATTCCCAGTCCGTTGAGCAAGGACTTTTCTGGGTCACTGTGTTTTGGTGACAACATGTCTAGGCTGGCAGAAAAACATAACTCTCTGCCAGCCCTGTATTGTGTCCATGTCAACACACCGTACTGACGCGATGCCATGCAAACTCCAATCACTGATTGCAAACTGTTAGATAAGAAAGGTTTGTGCTAAGTCTATAAGCTATAAGCTTGATACTGATTTGTAAGTGAGGATGAGAGACTCCAGACTTTGGGTGTAATTGTTAGCCTGTAGCACAGTCTCAATTTTCTCTCTTTCTCTCTTTTTCTCCATCAGATTGCCTCTGGATAAATAATGGAGATGGCGGAGACCTCATTCTTCTGTCTCTCTCAGGAAACAGGGAACACACTTTCATCCACTCGTTTTTACACTGGTTTCCTCATCATCACTTCCCTTCCACGTTAGATACTGTAGGAGTGAGCTTTCCAATGGCAAACACTCCACGTTAGATACTGTAGGAGTGAGCTTTCCAATGGCAAACACTCCACGTTAGATACTGTAGGAGTGAGCTTTCCAATGGCAAACACTCCACGTTAGATACTGTAGGAGTGAGCTTTCCAATGGCAAACACTACACGTTAGATACTGTAGGAGTGAGCTTTCCAATGGCAAACACTCCACGTTAGATACTGTAGGAGTGAGCTTTCCAATGGCAAACACTACACGTTAGATACTGTAGGAGTGAGCTTTCCAATGGCAAACACTCCACGTTAGATACTGTAGGAGTGAGCTTTCCAATGGCAAACACTCCACGTTAGATACTGTAGGAGTGAGCTTTCCAATGGCAAACACTCCACGTTAGATACTGTAGGAGTGAGCTTTCCAATGGCAAACACTCCAATGGCAAACACTCCACGTTAGATACTGTAGGAGTGAGCTTTCCAATGGCAAACACTCCACGTTAGATACTGTAGGAGTGAGCTTTCCAATGGCAAACACTCCACGTTAGATACTGTAGGAGTGAGCTTTCCAATGGCAAACACTCCAATGGCAAACACTCCACGTTAGATACTGTAGGAGTGAGCTTTCCAATGGCAAACACTCCACGTTAGATACTGTAGGAGTGAGCTTTCCAATGGCAAACACTCCACATTAGATACTGTAGGAGTGAGCTTTCCAATGGCAAACACTCCACGTTAGATACTGTAGGAGTGAGCTTTCCAATGGCAAACACTCCACGTTAGATACTGTAGGAGTGAGCTTTCCAATGGCAAACACTCCACGTTAGATACTGTAGGAGTGAGCTTTCCAATGGCAAACACTCCACGTTAGATACTGTAGGAGTGAGCTTTCCAATGGCAAACACTCCACGTTAGATACTGTAGGAGTGAGCTTTCCAATGGCAAACACTCCACGTTAGATACTGTAGGAGTGAGCTTTCCAATGGCAAACACTCCACGTTAGATACTGTAGGAGTGAGCTTTCCAATGGCAAACACTCCACGTTAGATACTGTAGGAGTGAGCTTTCCAATGGCAAACACTCCACGTTAGATACTGTAGGAGTGAGCTTTCCAATGGCAAACACTCCAATGGCAAAGTAAAGCCTAAAGCCTCAAATATAAATTCCATAACTGCTATCTATCTATCTCTTACTGTTCCGGTGCCTTAATCCAATTGCACTATACAAAAAAAAATCTATATACTTTCCCAACCAGGGAAAGGGTCTGCTTCCTACATCATTGCTTTCATCTTTCTGTTCCCTTGTCATTTTAAAATGTTCATGCTTTCTAACATATTCTCTTTGTCTGTGTTGCAGTCTCTCCAAAAGAGCCGGCTACACACAGAACCCTATCTGAACCCCAATCCCTCCTCCTCTCCCCCTCTTCTTCCATTCTCCCACTACCCCGTTCTCTGCACTCCCATTCGCACACCCTCCTACCCCACTCCCTGTCCTCTCCCTCTCTTCCCACACACACTTACCTGACACTCTCCCCCCATTTGTCACACCCCTATGCACAACACACTTCTATCTCTCCCTCTACCCCCCCCCTCCCCCCTCCCACCCGTTCTCTCGCCAGGTGATTATCTAGAGGGACAGACCTGAGGCAGTCTAGCGGCGATGCAGACCCTACACAGCCCGTGGATGGTATGCATGACTCCAGGCTCCTCCTGAAGACAGACACACTGTGGATGCTCCTCTGTCTACAGTCCTGGATGGTTCTCTGGGGATGATCCTCTTGAGTTCCTCTGTTCTTCTTTATACTCAGAGGAAGATCTCCTAAACACAATGGTCTGTATGGTCCTTTGGGTTCTCCCAACGCTGTATGTGCTCTTCAATGTGTTATGTGTGTACCCCAATCTGATTCCTCTGTCCACTCTGGATGATCCTCTGTGTGTGGTTGTCTAGTTAGGGTCCTCTATGGAATAGTCCAGTCAGTATGGTCTGTGTTGATTGCTGTCCTTTATGAGGCAACCACTAGGTATGGTCCTATCTGCATGGTCAACATGCAGTTAATAAGATGCACTGGAAACCGTTCTCTGTATGTGGTCAGTGCAGTCACCAATTAAATATTCTAATGCTCCGGGTGCGGTACTCCAAGCCCTGTGTATGGGTCCTCAGAATGCTGTGTATGGGTCCTCGCAACACCGTGAGTCCTCCTAGCGCTGTCCAGTCTTCTCTGATCTGAGTGAGTCCGTGTGTGGGGGCTGGCGTCGCGGAGGCGAGACTGGTGCTGCGTTGGCCTGCTCCAGCCACACTGCACTTGGCATGGCCGCTCATGGGAACTCCGCTCTGGAGAAGAATGGGAGGAAGTGCTCCCTCACCCCTCCTCACGCTACTCTCTTTTGCCTCCCCCCCACCTCGAGCCCTGTCCGGGCCAGCCTGTTTGTGTGCCTACCCTCGATAAGCCCAGAACAACTTCCTGAGCCAGCGGTACAGGGCTGAGAGAGAGAGGTGAGACAGACTGCATACACACACAAATGTGTTATCATACTGTAGAAGTGGAAGAGAGAGAAGAGCACTGTGAGAATGAACGCTTTTGCATACATAATATGTATGTTATGCATACGGAGGTAGGAGGGAGTCTGTAGACGCTCAATCACAGGCATGTATTATAAATACAGTAGATATACTCCTGTGTGTTTATGAGCATCCCCATTTGCCATATTCACCCACATGCACTAACAAGAAACATCCACTGTGTGCAGCCTCCTGTTGTGCAACTCTTACAATGAAAGACAGAACATGCTGCTGATGAGTGGTTGAAAGCAGCACATGAGTGGTCGAAAGCAGTACATGAGTGGTTGAAAGCAACACATACCCCTCACCTCGCAATTTTTTCTGCAAATCTCTCTTTTTTCACACACACACAGTCAGTTTTCACACCTAGACACATTCTCTGGAGACCACCCTCCGCGCTCTCTAAACTATTTTACAGCAGTCTCACACCAGACACCATCATGTTTGTTATGTTTGATTCGTTCATATTTCCTCTCGTTTTCCTTTCAATTTTCGCCGGTGCAGGAATTCAGGTCTGTGAATGTGCTACTCCGGCAAACCCCTTTCCAGTTATCAAAACACTCTCCTATTTTTGTTTTTGATTGGCTACGGCATGAGAGCCGGAAACAGGAGGGCTATGAAATCTATGTAAAATAACAACAAACATCGCTCGGCTCAGCCAGAAAACTGGCAAATGTAACCCCAGAGCGACCTCATTAATTCTTAACATGTCTCCGTTCCATTTATCCTTTAGTGGCTGGCTCACTGGAGGTTTACAGAGTCACAGAAAAGGAGAGGCCAAAGAGTAACCCATAGTGGGCTCTCTCCACAATGCTAACAGGCTGACAGAAAAGGCCATTCAAGTCCTTACATCCCCTCTACTGGGCATTTAGGGGGACTTTTCCCTGTTCTCCTTTTTAAGGGGGGAAGGTTACCCTTCAATCGCACACAAAAACATGTGAGAGCTCTTTCTCTTCCTTTTCTATCCTTCTGTTCAGCTCTAAACAGGCAGAAGGATGGATTAGAGGGAGAGAGAGAAAGAGAGGGAGAGAGAGAAAGAGAGAGAGGCAAGTGTTTGTAACTCCGTCTTTGAGCCAGACAAGATGAACGGAGCGGCTCCCCTTTGGAGTGTGGGATCTTCCGAGCGTCTCTCTGGCTGACCTGACTATTGGAGGCATCAAAGACAGGCAGCGTCTCTCTGGCTGACCTGACTAGAGGAGGCATCAAAGACAGTCAGCGTCTCTCTGGCTGACCTGACTAGAGGAGGCATCAAAGACAGGCAGCGTCTCTCTGGCTGACCTGACTAGAGGAGGCATCAAAGACAGGCAGCGTCTCTCTGACTGACCTGACTATTGGAGGCATCAAAGACAGGCAGTGTCTCTCTGACTGAACTGACTATTGGGGGCATCAAATATAGTCAGTGTCTCTCTGGCTGACTTGAGTAGAGGAGGCATCAAAGACAGGCAGCATCTCTGGTTGACTTGAGTAGAGGAGACATCAAAGACAGGCAGCGTCTCTCTGGCTGACCTGACTAGAGGAGGCATCAAAGACAGGTAGCGTCTCTCTGACTGACCCGACTATTAGAGGCATCAAAGACAGTCAGCGTCTCTGTGGCTGACCTGACTAGAGGAGGCATCAAAGACAGGCAGCGTCTCTCTGACTGACCTGACTATTGGGGGCATCAAAGACAGGCAGTGTCTCTCTGACTGAACTGACTATTGGGGGCATCAAATATAGTCAGTGTCTCTCTGGCTGACTTGAGTAGAGGAGGCATCAAAGACAGGCAGCATCTCTGGCTGACTTGAGTAGAGGAGACATCAAAGACAGGCAGCGTCTCTCTGGCTAACCTGACTAGAGGAGGCATCAAAGACAGGCAGCGTCTCTCTGGCTGACCTGACTAGAGGAGGCATCAAAGACAGGCAGCTTCCACTCCACTGGGCAGCTAGGACCAAGGCCCAGCTAGGACCAGCTAGGACCAACTGGGGTTATTTTGTAGGTTTAGGGCCAAGGCCAAGGATAGGACTAGATTCAGGGTTAGGACTGGGATTATTTTATAGGGGTAGGACTAGGCCCAGCCCCAGGGCAGAGACTTGGACAGGCTAGGGCAGGGGTTAGTTCTGGCAGTGGTTAAAAACAGGACTAGGACTAGGACTGTGTTGGTTCCAGGGCTGATGCCTGGACTGGAGCCCCTGCAGAGCTAAGAAACCCAACAAAATCAACAGCCATTCTGTCCTTGCTCTCACCCTCATCCTCATCACCTCTCTGCATCCAGAGGACAGTGTCACTCCAAGGTCTCAGGAAATGGAGAGAGAGGAAAGTAATACCAGCCGACAAGCACTTGCTGTCATGAGTCAGGGAAACTTTTTGTCAGCTCAATCAGCATTAATATTCATTCCCTGTGTCTGGTCTATCTGTGGGATGGACCACTGGAGATGTGTTGCTCTGTCCGTTCAGGTTAAGTGCTGCGAGATGTTAATATGGCAGTGGAGGGGTTGGGCTCTCGCCACTCCATGGAAAAGGGCTTAGTTGCATTGGACACAACTCACAGAGACAGAGAAAGCTGACAGAACCTAGGCCTAGGCTGTGATGAAGAAAAACATAACTGGAAAGAACAGGAGTGAGGGGAAGTCTGAAATAAAACAAAACTAGTTTTGGTTTGAATTAGATTTTTGACACATGAGCAATATGATGTGTCTGCAGTTTTTGCAATGTGGGTTTGATTGAATCTGATCCTCCGAGTATGCATAGATATCGGTATCCCAGGATCCCTTCGAAACCCCTTCAAACTGTTTAAACACTTAGTGAACAGGTAAAGAGTTTTCCAAAGAGAGAGAGAGAGAGAGAGAGAGAGAGAGAGAGAGAGACATAGACAGAGACAGACAGAGACAGAGACAGAGGAAGAACAGAGGGAGAGGGAGAGGGAGAGGGAGAGGGAGAGGGAGAGACAGAGACAGAGACAGAGACAGAGGAAGAGGAAGAACAGAGGGAGAGAGAGACAGAGACAGAGACAGAGACAGAGGAAGAACAGAGGGAGAGGGAGAGGGAGACAGAGACAGAGACAGAGACAGAGACAGAGACAGAGGAAGAACAGAGGGAGAGGGAGAGGGAGAGAGACAGAGGGAGACAGAGACAGAGACAGAGACAGAGACAGAGGAAGAACAGAGGGAGAGGGAGAGAAGGGAGTGCAGAACAGGAACATACTGTAAGGAACACCACAGACAAGTCAGGGAAAAGCCTGGAAAAGTAGAAATCCCAGCAGTTCCACATTCAGCCTGTGAATGTTCTTTGCCCTTCTTTAACTCGGTCTCAGGGGAACACCCCACACAGACCGCTCACATCAGCCAACAAGAGAAAAGAGAGAAAGCGGGAGAGAAAGGGAGGAGAGCGCTCAAAAATGGATGTAAATGTCTGTCATTTAGCACTGTATGACAGAAGCTTCCTGTTCCTCTTCATAGGATCTCTTCGAATGCAAACTTCAAACAACTGTTTGTTGCAGTACCAGGGTTGTGATCCAACAGTAGAGCAAATGAATGAGAAAAAGTTGATGTGAATTTGTCGCTTGTAGTTATTGTGTGCAACCAGAACCAGCAACAGATTTCGGTGTAGCTAGAGAATCAATAAGCAACAGTGAAACATGTTGCTGATATGGGCGTTTCTAGGGTACCAGTGAGGATTTCCTACACTGTACAACTTGTTACAGCTGTTGATAAGTCATTGATAGAGTATTTTGGTGTCTCATTCTCACACTGGTGAAGACAGTTATGCCTGGATCCAAGTTGCATCTAATATCCCTAGAGAATTGAGGTTGATCATCGGTTGTTGTCTGCTTTATTTACAGCAAGACTTGTCATTAGTTTTAACAGAGAAAGCATCAAGGTAATGTGTTCATGTTTCATATGTTTTTGTGCTTTAGATTGGACACATAAGCTGTGTTCGAATACTCATACTAACCACACTAACTGTACTATTTGTGACGTAAATTGAGTATGTAGTGTGCATATTGGTCATAGTTAGTATGCCAAAACTTCCCAGATGTCATACCACATTTGCCAAAATACAAAGTACATCGCCAATCCTCACTTCCTGTTGAACGCAGAATGAGGGAGAGCTCAATTTTGTCTTTTTGAACTGCTAGCTACTAGCGGGTTTTTCTTGAGTGCTTGAACGCAGCCCGTGACGCAGTTAGCCATTGTGGCTGGAACCACGGATTGTCCCGGGTTTGTGGCTGTCTAGATCCCTGCTGTTTGTTGTTTTCAATCTTCCCTGTGACCTGCCCTTTCTGGAACTGTGTGTAGTAACAGTGTAACCTAAGTTGCTAGCTACCATGACAAAGACCAAAGCCAGTGGGAGTACCGTTGAGGACAGTGGTGTCTCTCGATCACAGGTGAAGGATCTTTTAAGCAAACAAAAAGAGTTCCACAGGCAGTTGTTACAACAAGAAAATAGCTTAATTAAAGTGTTTGGTCCAAATACTGGTGGATTCAACTAATAAAAGAATAGACGACCTGACCAGAGAGGTCCAGGACCTGAAGAACAGTTATCCCAGGGTCAGCTCAATGAGTTGAAACAGAAGAACGGCAAGATGACAGCAATCTGTTTGTCATTGAGAGAGGATATCAGTTCTGTGTGTGAATCCATGATAACAATGATGGATAAATCAGATTATCTTGAGGGACAATCAAGGTGGAACATGGTTGTGGACGGAATTGCAGAATCTCCACGAGACCTGGATGGAGTCTGAGGAAAAAGTGAGGGAAATTATCTCTGAGAAATTGAAGATGGACCACAGGAAGATTGAGGTGGAGTGCGCCCACAGGACTGAAAAATCCACCAGGTGGCCCAGGTCACAGGCCCAGACCAATAGTGGTCAAGTTCCTGAAGTTCAAGGACAAGGTAGCTGTTTTGGAAAGAGCCAAGAGCTTGAGAGGAATGTATATCTTCCTCAAGGAGGACTATCATGAAGCTGTGCGCCAGAAGAGGAAAGAGCTGATCCCAGCCATGAAAGCTGCCAGAGCACGTAGAGACATTGCTTACATCTGCTATGACAGGCTCATTTTCTACCCTCCCTATGACAGGCTCATTTTCCACCCTCCCTATGACAGGCTCGTTGTCCACCCTCCCTATGACAGGCTCGTTGTCCACCCTCCCTATGACAGGCTCGTTGTCCACCCTCCCTATGACAGGCTCGTTGTCCACCCTCCCTATGACAGGCTCGTTGTCCACCCTCCCTATGACAGGCTCGTTGTCCACCCTCCCTATGACAGGCTCGTTGTCCACCCTCCCTATGACAAGCTCATTGTCCACCCTCCCTATGACAGGCTCGTTGTCCACCCTCCCTATGACAGGCTTGTTGTCCACCCTCCCTCACAGAAGTCTGGAAGGGATGAGAGAGCCAAGCCTATGGGTACGTAGCTTCAACCCCGCAGCGCACACACACACACACACACACACACACACACACACACACACACACACACCAATTGATTCATGGACTGTTGGATGTATATTTTTTTCTCTTGCTTTTTTTTCTCTTTTCAGTATTATGTCTATCACTGAAAAGCTACCCAGGAAGGGCTGAAAATTGCCCATATTACTATACTGTATGTAGCCTTAGAAATAAGGTTAATGAAATCAATAACTTGCTAACATCAAATAACATTCATATATTAGCCATTCTGAGAGGAATTGTTGACTTGCATAAAGCTGGAAAGGGTTACAAAAGTATCTCTAAAAGCCTTGAAAACATCAGTCCATGGTAAGACAAATTGTCTATACATGGAGAAAGTTCAGCACTGTTCCTACTCTCCATCTCAACTCTCCCTCTCTTTATCTCCCTCTTTTTATCTCCCTCTCAACATCTCCCCATCTCCCTCTCAACTCACCCTCCCAATTCTCCCTCTCTCCATTTCCCTCTCAACTCTCCTTATCCCCCTCTCAACTCTCCCTCTCAACTCTCCCATTGGCCCCATTATTTATAGATAGACTTAAATGTAGATAGCATGAGAAACTGCTGTGAGCACCATAACAGCACTTGAGCATGTGTTTTATATGCATCATTAAGTGAAGAGGGTCACAAACACGCTGTACTCTTCCTCTTTCTCTTTACTCTCCCTCTCTCTATCTCCCCATCTTCCTCTCAACTCACCCTCACATTTCTCCCTCTCTACTCTCCCTGCCTTTATCTCCCTCTCACCTCTCTCCATCTCACTCTCTCTCCCCATCTCCCTCTCAACTTACCCTCTCAATTCTCCCTCTCAGCATCTGCCTCTCAATTCTCCCGCTCTCCATTTCCCTCTCAACTCTCCCTCTCTCTATCTGCTTCTCAACTCTCCCTCTCTTTATCTCCTGCTCTCTAAGAACATGGTCAGAGAATGACCATCATAAATGACAAACTGGGCATTCTCTCAACATCAACAACAATCTTCTCAATATGACTCACATACATGCGACCAATTACAGCATTACATACTTCACAACATTCTGGCATTTTCTTAACATCTGCACACAAAGCCTAGCTATAAATAATGCACACACACAAACACATGCATGCAAACACACTCACGAAAAATTTTTGTTATATTTTTAAGCTCTTTTGTATTGTCAGTTTATGACGATTCCTCAAAAATATGAAATGTGATGAAAAAAGAGACACACACACACACACACACACACACACACACACACACACACACACACACACACACACACACACACACACACACACACACACACACACACACACACACACACACACACACACACAACTTTAACCACAGCTCCATGTCTCAAACAGATACCCAGATATACAGTATACAGACACATAGAGAGAAAGTTCTAAAAGAGTCACTCACCGTTAAGCATTGCATATTCTCAGGGCTTGTGGTCTCGGAGGCAGCACCATGGTTTGACAACGGAGCCTCTGAAAGAAATACAAAAGAGTCACAGGCTGAGACACTGCTTTTAGAGAACATCTCTGCCTCTCTGTCTCTGGACCTTCAGGGCACCAACAGGGGAACGTGCTCTTATTCTCAACAAGATGCCCCCAAAAAACTCCTCAATATATTGCAGATGCAAGATAAAGTCCCAAATTTGAGGCTGCCAAAAACAATGGCAATATGTTGCAGCCCAAAAAAGTCTCTGTACGTTACAAGGCAATGTATGAAGCCTGTCCTGGGCTGCCTTGGTGTGTGTTGTCAGTTAGGACCCCTCTAATAAGGCACAAACAGAACTTTCAACTCTGAGTAACTCCGCTAAGGTGTGAGGTTGCGCCCAACTAGTCAAGAGAGGAGAAGAACACAAGAGAGGGAGGGAGGGGGTAAAAAGAAAAGGAACTTCCCTCTCACTCCATTATCTCTCCTTCGAGGGCTCTTGTGAGGTTACCATGGTGATGGGGCCTCGCCCCCAATGTCCTTTTAACCATTCCTCATAAAGGCATCATTCAGCTGGCCCACAATGCTGATGCCTGGTCCCCCTCCCTCCTTTCCTCCATCCCTCCTTTCTGCCCTCCCTCCCTCCCTCACTCTCTATACATAGAGCTGCAACTCTCTCTCCCTTCCTCTCTCTCTCTTTCCTTATACACAAAGCTGTGTCTCTCTCCCCCAAGTCACTCTATAAGGAAATACACTCTCTCTTATTTTCTTTTGCTCTGCCATTCTCGCTCTTTCCTGCTCTATACTTCATTATCCCTCTCTCCCTCTCTCCCTCTCTTGTTCCCCATGCAGATGGTGAGATTTGATTTCACACTCATCCACCCCATGGAAACACCCCCCTCGCATACCCAGCATTGCGCTAGCCTCGTGAGGAGTTATCATAATCGCATTAGCACAGACACACACATCCATTAAACACAGAAGCGTGCACACACACACACACACACACACACACACACACACACACTGCCCTGCCACAATTAGTTCTCCTACAGCCCTGTCGTTCACCCTGAGGACATTCTCCCATCCTGCAGGCGGGTTGCAGGGGTAACAGGGTGAACTTCAAGCAGGAGTCTAAGAGTTTCGTCACTTTAAACCCAACTCAGAGGGGCCCCAGAGAGCCAACCTGCACATCCATCGGCCCTTTGTCTGGATGACCATTAATCACACAGAGTGAAGGGACACACACACACACACCTACTGGCACACAAGACTGTCCGCCAGCGTAACAACACACCAGAAACAGCCTCTAAACAGAGAGGGGGGGACTGAAGAAATGGAGAGAATGTATGAGATGGAGACAGAGAGAGAGAGAGGAGGGAAAAAAACTAGGGGAGACAGAAGTAAAGAGAAAAAAAGAGTTGGAGAGTAAATGAGAGTCAAGGAGAGAGTGAGAGTGACCGTGAGAGAGAAAGAGAGAGGGAGAGAGAGAGAGAGATGTGTAAGGAGGAATGAATAGTGTTGGCCATTGGCCACAGTCAGTCAGTCTTGCCACAGCACTGTCGGGCCATAAAACACCTCTCTCTCTCCCCAAGTATCGTGGAAGCACTCCTCACTCTCTTGACATCCTGGCCCTCCTTTCACACTCCAAACAACAAAACAATTGATGGAGAGAACGAGATAATGTTCTTTCCATCAAGCAGACTTCTTTCTCAGTCGTTTAAGATCACCTCAAGCATGAGGCCATAATGGTAGTGCTGGGCACCAAAACACACGTTGCCTTGGGTGTCAATGGGAGAGATGGGGTTTTGAAAACCCTGTGACACTCACACAATGATAAGTAGCTGATGAGGTGTCATGGCTCGAAGGAGCCCTGGGTCATGAAGTGCAGTAGCGTATATTTCAGTGGTAGACATACTGTAGCAGATGATTTTTGCCTCTACTAATATGGCTGAAAACAACATAAATGCTATGGCTGAACCATAGAGGAATGTTAAATTATGTTTAAATTCAATGAAAAATATTCTGAAAACTAAGCAAGTACACAAGATGTAACTGAGATTGTGATTGAATCTCTCTCTCTCATTGGCATCAATGGTTGGTTGCCACTTTTGGAAATTCATTGGATTTTTTTTTTAAGTCATGAACTTAAAGTGTTGTTTATATGTTGATTTTCTACCTTTGAAACACAATGATTCAAAGTGTTGTTTATATGTTGATTTTCTACCTTTGAAACACAATCAACTTTGTGCACTATCAGAAAAAACCAATAGGCTGGGCAATATCTCCTACTGGAGAGTTGATCTGTCTACAGTTATTAATTTGGTCTCCAATCCAGGGTTTTAACAAAGCCCAGCTTAGCTTTGATATTTGTCACTGACTACTGCCAATGTGCTATCATGAGAATAATTATTGAGAAATCTCGTAATAACTAAACATATGCACTGCTACTATCAAAGTCATTCAAAAGGGGTAGATTTAACAAAGCAAATTAAATGTATCCATACTTTATCAATCATATATCATCAATGATGGTATTTAGGCCTGTATATCATTTGGGAAGTCATTAACCTCTACACAATCGGTGGGTCCCCCACAGGACGGTTGACCTAACGTAGGCTAATGTGATTAGCATGAGGTTGTAAGTAACATGAACATTTCCCAGGACATAGACATATCTGATATGGGCAGAAAGCTTCAATTCTTGTTCATCTAACTGCACTGTCCAATTTACAGTAACTATTACAGTGAAAGAACACCATGCTATTGTTTGAGAAGAGTGCACAGTTATGAACTTATGAATTATGAATAAATCAATTAGGCACATTTGGGCAGTCTTGATACACCATTTCGAACAGAAATGCAATGGTTCATTGGATCAGTATAAAACTTTGCACATGCACTGCTGCCTTCTTGTGGCCAACATCTAAATTGCACCTGGACTGGAATAATACATTATGGTCTTTCTCTTGCATTTCAAAGATGATGGTACAAAAAAAATACAAAAAAAAACACATTTTTTCTTTGTATTATCTTTTACCAGAGCTAATGTGTTATATTCTCCCACATTGATTTCACATTTCCACAAACTTCAAAGTGTTTTCTTTCAAATGGTATGAATAATATTAATATTATTGCTTCAGGTCCTGAGCCACAGGCAGTTAGATTTGGGTATGTCATTTTAGGCGAAAATTGAAAAAAAGGGGCGGATCCTTAAGAGGTGTTAACAGCTATTCTTCAATTCAGTTCTAGGGTTTCAAGCTTTGGTTGAATTCAAATTTAATCTTCAAGTTAATCATAAGTTGAAGTTTCACATCCATCTTAACCAAAAATCTAAGTGAAAGAATAGGACTAAATTAAATCAAACTTTATTTAAAGTGCATTTAAATTTGATTAGATTAGATTTAGTCTTATTCTTTAACTTTGATTGTTGGTTGAGATGGAGACATGAATCTAACATATCAATTTGTTGACAAACTGGATATTGAACACAACCAAATATCAACATTTGTAGGAGATGTATCTTCTGCTTGGATTGTCCATCTGTGCCACTGACTTCTTTTATATTTAACTTTTATTTAACTAGACAAGTCATTTCAGAACATAGTCTTATTTACAATGACGGCCTAGGAACTGCCTTGTTTAGGGGCAGGATGACAGATTTTTTACCTTGTCAGATTTTTTACCTTGTCAGCCTGGGGATTCGATTTAGCAACCTTTCGGTTACTGGCCCAACGCTCTAACCACTAGGCTACCTGTCGCCCCTTAGTCTGGCTTTAAGTCCAGTTTGTCTATCCTTTTTCCACAATTCGTCTACAATTCACAATTGCTATAATAATCTCAAACTGCATTGATCACTTGCACATGTACTTTTAATGTAATCTCAACTGCAATCCAAGTCATTTGGTTGTGCTATTAGATGGATAACACATTAAGTTGTTATAAATACAAAATATATGACAATGTATTCCAATTTGAACTTTGTTGTGAATTTAAATGGTCGAAATTGCTCTGATAACACATTTAGATGACAACTAAACCAAAAATCAGACATTGCTCTTCCATTGGAATTTGGTTCGGCTTTTAAATGGTCGAAAGCATAGCGATATAATGGAGTTCAACAAACTTCTGGCTGTCTTTTTGCGTGGGTGATTAAGGTTGAAATCTTATTGATCAATATCTCAACTAAATATGACCCAAATTTTCACGTTGAAATGACGTGGTGTGCCCAGTGGGTAGAGCGCTTCGGTCATGAACCCCAGTGCTGGGTTTTGCATCGAAAGGAAGATGCATAATGCAGAAAATAACCCCCCTCCCCACCTCTCTCTCTCTCTCTCTCTCTCTCTGACCCTGAATGAGGCAGATCAAAGCTATTTTTTAATGTGGCTGTGAATTTGGAGTGGTGAGTAGAGCATCTTTTGGGCATTTGAAAAGGACCCATTGTCACACTTGACCACATCTAACCGTCAGGGAATGTTACCTCTAACAGAAGAGGACAGAGCGGAGGCTGCACCAAATACAGACAGACAGACCGAGAGAGAGAGAGAGAGAGAGAGAGAGAGAGAGAGAGAAAAAGGGAATGAGAGAGAGGATGTGAAAACACATTAACCACCAGTGCCTTGGATATAGTAACCCATCAGATGCTTACTGACGCGTTACCAGGGAAATAAGTCATATTACCAGGATGTGACTGGTGAGCCCTGTGTACTGGGTAAATCAAGGGAAAATAGGACATTTAAACAAGCAGGCCAGCGCAGAGACATGGAATGAAACAGTATTCTCCCCGAAGCCTAAAGTCACAGCTATATGCCAGAGAGGGGAGGAGAGAAAAAAGGAAAGGAAAGCACACAAACACAAAGTGATGGTAGGGGTGAAATTACATCTTGTTATGGTTGGGTTAACTGCACAAAAACAGCCCACTGTGAAGCAAAAGCAGGGGAGCTGAAAGCGACTCGAAGACGATGACACCACCCAGCGCTAACAGATAGATGAACACAATGTAGCAGAGTACTACAGACAGACATACAGGATTTCTGCTCAGCCAAACTGAGGGTGACTGACTCATCATGCCACACGGAACTACGCAACAAGACGGGGACATTTAGGGCGACTGGGCAGAGGGTAGCCGTTGTGATTGGCAGATGTCTTATTTCCTGTTTCTGCCGGGGGCCAATCTGCCCATGGGGATTATGAGTCACGTCAATCAATCTGTGGGTCATCCCACTGTCTCAGTCTGTGACATGGAGGGTTTGGGTGGGTTGGTTTAAACACAGGGCGAATAGGGTGATCACGACACATTCAGAAAGGTGAACCGTATTAACATACTGTACCGTATTAATGTGATTTCATAAATACTGTAAGATGGCAGTGATGCGGTGAAACAAAACCAATAACAATGCATACAGGCCATGCATCCTCCGAAACACGACCCAACCAAGCTGCATCGCTTCGTGAAACAATGCCAGCTTAACCCAAAAACCAGCCACACCAATGTGTTGGAGGAAACACTGTACACCTGGTGACTGTGTCAACGTGCATACACCCAGACCGCCACAGGAATCGTTAGAGCGTGATGGGACAAGGACATCCCTGCCGGCCAAATCCTCCCCTAACCCGGATGACGCTGGGCCAATTGGCACCACCCAATGGGTCTCCCGGTCAAGGCCAGCTGCAACAGAGCCTGGACTCGAACCAGGATCTCTAGTGGTACAGCTAGCAACTGTGATGCAGTGACTTAGACCACTGCACCACCCGGGAGGCACGTTCATCTTTCCCTCAATCCTGACTAGTCTCCCAGTCCCTGCCGCTGAAAAACATCCCCACATGGTGTTGCCAACACCATGCTTCACCGTAGGGATGGCACCAGGTTTCCTCCAGATGTGACACTTGGCATTCAAGCCAAAGAGTTCATTCTTGGTTTTATCAGACCAGAGAATCTTGTTTCTCATTGTCTAAGAGTCTTTAGGTGCTGTTTGGTAAACTCCAAGTGGGCTGTCATGTGCCTTTTACTGAGGAGTGGATTCCATCTGGCCATTCTACCATAAAGGCCTGATTGGTAGAGCGCTGCAGAGATGGTTGTCCTTCTGGAAGTTTCTCCCATCTCCACAGCAGAACTGAGTGACCATTTGGTTCTTGGTCACCTCCCTGACCAAGGCCCTTCACCGCCAATTGCTCAGTTTGGACTGGCGGCCAGCTGTAGGAAGGGTCTTGGTGGTTCCAAACTTCTTCTGTTTAAGAATGATGGAGGCCACTGTGTTCTTGAGGACCTTCAATTCTGCAGAAATGTTTTGGTACCCTTCCCACATCTGTAACTCAATAAAATCCTGTCTCGGAGCTCTAAGGACAATTCCTTCAACCTCAAGGCTGGGCTTTTGCTCTGACATGCACTGTCAACTGTGGGACCTTATATAGACAGGTGTGTGCCTTTCCAAATCATGTCCAATCAATTGAATTTACCACAGGTGGACTCCAACCAAGTTGTAGAAACATCTCAAGGATGATCAATGGAAACAGGAACCTGAGCTCAAGTTCAGGTCTCATACCAAAGGGTCTGAATGCTTATGTAAACAAAGTATTTCTGTTTTTTTATATTTAATACATTTGTAAACAATTCCTTAAAATCGCTGCCAAAAGTGATTCTAACGTGTATTGACTCAGGGTGTATTGACTTCAAGTTTTTTCTTTATTTGTATTATTTTCTACATTGTAGAATAATAGTGAGGACATCAAAACAATGAAATAACACATGGAATCATGTAGTAAACAAAAAGGTGTGCCTTGTTAAAAGTTAATTTGTGAAATTTCTTTCCTTCTTAATTTGTTTGAGCCAATCAGTTGTGTTGTGACAAGGTAGGGTGGTATACAGAAGATAGCCCTATTTGGTAAAAGACCAAGTCCATTTTATGGCAGGAACAGCTCAAATAAGCAAAGAGAAACGACAGTCTATCATTACTTTATGACATGAAGGTCAGTCAATCCGGAATATTTCAAGCTCTTTAAAAAAAAATTCAAGTGCAGTCGCAAAAACCATCAAGCGCTAGGATGAAACTTGCTCTAATGAGGAAAGGAAAACCCAGAGTTACCACTGCTGCAGAGAATAAGTTCATTAGAGTTACCAGCCTCAAAAATTGCAGCCCAAATAAATGCTTGACAGAGTTCAAGTAACAGACACATCTCAACATCAACTGTTCAGAGGAGACTGCATGAAACAGGCCTTCATGGTCAAATATCTGCAAAGAAACCGCTACTAAAGGACACCAATAAGAAGAAGAGACTTGCTTGGGCCAAGAAACCCGAGCAATGGACATTAGACCGGTGGAAATCTGTCCTTTGGTCTGATGAGTCCAAATTTGAGATTTTTGGTTCCAACCACCGTGTCTTTGCGAAACGGCAGAGTAGGTGAATGGATGATCTCTGGATGTGTGGTTCCCACTGTGAAGCTTGGAGGAGGAGGTGTGATGGTGTGGGGGTGCTTTGCTGGTGACAATCAGTGATTTATTTATAATTCAAGGCATACGTAACCAGCATGGCTTCCACAGCATTCTGCAGCGATACACCATCCCATCTGGTTTTCAACAGGACAATGACCCAACACACCTCCAGGCTGTGTAAGGGCTATTTGACCAAGAAGGAGAGTGATGGAGTGTTGCATCAGATGACCTGATCTTCACAATCACCCAACTTCAACCCAATTGAGATGGTTTGGGATGAGTTGGACCACAGAGTGACGGAAAAGAAGCCAAAAAGTGCTCAGCATATGTGGGAACTCCTTCAAGACTGTTGGAAAAGCATTCCAGGTGAAGCTGGTTGAGAGAATTCCAAGAGTGTGCAAAGCTGTCATCAAGGCAAAGGGTAGCTCCTTTGAAGAATCTAAAATCTAAAATATATATGTATTGATTTGTTTAACACTTTTTTGGTTACTACATGATTCCATATGTGTTTTTTAATAGTTTTGATGTCTTCACTATTATTATACATTGTAGAAAATAGTAAAATAAAGGAAAAAAACATTTTAATGAGTAGTTGTGTCCAAACTCTTGACTGGTACTGTGTATAAATGAGATATTTCATTTTCAATCAATTATTTCATTTTCAATCAATTAAAAAACTATATATATATATATATATATATATATTCTTCAAAACATGTTTTCACTTTGCCGTTATGGATTACTGTGTGTAAATGGGTGAGAATTAAAATCTATTTAATACATTTCAAATTCAGGCTGTAACACAGAAAAATATGGAATAAGTCAAGGGGTATGTGTCATGCCCTGGTCTTAGTATTTTGTGTTTTCTTTATTAGTTTGGTCAGGCCAGGGTGTGACATGGGTATTTATGTGGTGTGTTTTGTCTAGGGTTTTTTTGTAGGTTATGGGATTGTGGTTAGTGAAGTAGTCTAGGTAAGTCTATGGTTGCCTAGAGTGGTTCTCAATCAGAGGCAGATGTTTATCGTTGTCTCTGATTGGGAACCATATTTAGGCAGCCATATTCTTTGAGTATTTCGTGGGTGATTGTTCCTGTCTCTGGGTTTGTTGCACCAGAATGGGCTGTTTCGGTTTTTCACGTTTTTGTATACTGTTTGTATTTTCATCTTTCATTAAAGATGTTTATGAATAACCACTCTGCATTTTGGTCCTCCTCTCTTTCACCGGAAGAAAACCGTAACAGTATGAATTGTCTCTGGAGGCAATGTATTTGTCTAGGGTTCAGCTCTCCAATTCTCCCTAATGAGCCTAGTTTGTTCTCGGCTTAAAATTCAGTCTACAGAGACTAGCTAAGTGTTTTCGACTATATAAAAAATAATAATGGATGTTTTCGTACACTCAGTGTACAAAACATTAAGGACACCTGCTTTTCCATGACATGGACTGACCAGGTGAAAGCTATGATCCCTTATTGATGTCAATGGTTGAATATACTTCAATTAGTGTAGATGAAGGGGAGGAGACCAATTTAAATGGGGATTTTTAAGCCTTGAGACAATTGAGACATGGATTGTGTATGTGTGTCATTCAGAGGCTGAATGGGCAAGACAACATATTTCAGTGCTTTAGAGCGGGGTATGGTAGTAGGTGACAGGAGCACCGGTTTATGTCAAGAACTGCAATGCTTCTGGATTTTTCACGCTCAACAGTTTCCCGTGTGTATCAAGTATGGTCCACCACCCAAAGGACATCCAGTGAACTTGACACAACTGTGGGAAGCCTTGGAGTCATCATGGGCCAGCATTCCTATGGAATGCTTTCGACACCTTGTAAAGTCCATGAACCAATACATTAACCTCTATGGGATCGGTTAAACTAACGTGTGCTAATATGATCTGATATGGGCAAAAAACTTAAATTCTTGTTAATCTAACTGCACTGTCCAATTTACAGTAGCTATTAGTGAAAGAATGCCATGCTATTGTTTGAGAATAGTGCACAGTTATGAACTTGAAAATGTATCAATAAACCAATTAGGCACATTTGGGCAGACTTGATACAACATTTTGAACAATAATGCAGTGGTTCATTGGATCAGTCTAAAACTTTGCACATACACTGCTGCCATCTAGTGGACAAAATCTAAATTGCGCCTAAACTGTAATAATACGGTGTGGCCTTTCTCTTGCATTTCAAAGATGATGGAACAAAAATACAAAAAACAGATGTGTTTTCTTTGTATTATCTTTTAACAGATCTATTGTGTTATATTCTCCTACATTAATTTCAAATTTCCACAAATATCAAAGTGTTTCCTTTCAAATGGTATCAAGAATATGCATTTCCTTGCTTCAGGTCATGAGCTACAGGCAGATAGATTTGGGCATGTCATTTTAGGTGAAAGTTGAAAAAAAAGGGTCCTAACACCAGATACAAAACTACTCTAATATGGCGTTGGGGGTTGACATACGGTATAACAGGATAAATTCTGAAAAACTAAATTAAGATTATGATTGGAGAAACAAAACAAAGCAATGGTTTGACTATTGTGTATTTGACAGTTCAACGTGGCAGGAAGTGGCCAGAGGAAAGAACAGAGGATATGTGACCTTTTAGGATGGGTTATCTGACTTTGGATCAACAAGACAGTAGCATGAGGCATGAGTTAACCTTAAATCATAGCAGCGTCAGTACAAGCATCAGTACAGACCTAAGTTATATACACTTTCTCAGGACAGCAGCTCTATGTGAAACAGGGCGATATTATTGATGCTTGACATTTACTATAATTTCCTATAAATATTTAATTTGCAGATTAAAAGGAATTTAAAGCCATCTGTTAAAGGGCAGCAACAAAAACAATCTAATAATATACAGTAGAAAGGTCTCATGTGTTTCAGTAGGCATTGATGGAAACAAGCGTGAAATATCAAATTGAATATGATTGCCTCTGTTGTTGTTTTAGAGGAACTATATTTTTATCTGACATATACACATTAGAAACTGTGATTTATGATGGGATGGCCTCAGGCAAAGTTGAGATTCATCTTTGTCATTCCTGTTGTGCTTACAATGTCAGCAGCAATGTCAAGCAAATGCTACGCCTCTCCTCTAAAACCAACTATAGGGAAGTGGGTTGGGTAGGTGTGTAAATGTTTCAGTACTTCGGGGGAGGGGAGAGTGCATGTGCATGCAGATGACACTTTCATGTGTAGACCCTCTGACCCTAGTTGTAACAACGTTTGAGGGCAGTGCATTAGACATGGTTAAATGCATACACACGTACAGGTCACGTTGTGTCAGTTATAAATACTCTAGCTGTCCTGGAGGGTGAGTACACACACGACAGACAAAGACAGACAGACAGACAGACAGACAGACAGACAGACAGACAGACAGACAGACAGACAGACAGACAGAGACACAAGCACACACACACACAGAGACACACACACACACACACACATAGAGACACAAGCAGACACACACACAAGCAGACACAGACACAGAGAGAGACACAAACAGACACACACACGCACACACACACACACACAGAGAGACAAAAGCAGACACACACACATACACACATAGAAAGATACACGAGCAGACACACACACACACACAAGCAGACACACACACACAGAGAGACACAAGCAGACACAGATACACAAGCAGACATAGACAGAAACACAAACAGACACAGACAGACACAAGCAGAAACAGAGACACAAGCAGACACACAAAGACACAGGCAGACATACACACACACACACACACACACACACACACACACAGAGAGACACAAGCAGACACATACAGACACACACACACAGAGAGACACAAGCGGACATTTAAAAATCCTCTGAAACATTGCCCTCTACATTTACATAATCTAATGTAAATCCATTATAAATTACACACTCACACAAGCCCTCTCACACACACTAACACATGTAAACAGATCTTCCTCTACACAGACATACTCTACAGTCATGGCCAAAAGCTTTGAGAATGACACAAATATACATTTTCACAAAGTCTGCTGCCTCAGTTTGTATGATGGCAATTTGCATATACTCCAGAATATTATGAAGAGTGATCAAGTCCCTCTTTGCCAAAAAAAAACATTTCCACTGCATTTCAGCCCTGCCACAAAAGGACCAGCTGACATCATGTCAGTGATTCTCTCGTTGACACAGGTGTGAGTGTTGACGAGGACAAGGCTGGAGATCACTCTGTCATGCTGATTGAGTTCGAATAACAGACTGGAAACTTCAAAAGGAGGGTGGTGCTTGGAATCATTGTTCTTCCTCTGTCAATCATGGTTAACTGCAAGGAAACACGTGCCGTCATCATTGCTTTGCACAAAAAGGGCTTCACAGGCAAGGATATCGCTGCCAGTAAGATTGCACCTAAATCAACCATTTATCGGATCATCAAGAACTTCAAGGAGAACGGTTCAATTGTTGTGAAGAAGGCTTCAGGGCGCCCAAGAAAGTCCAGGAAGCGCCAAGACCGTCTCCTAAAGTTGATTCAGCTGCGGGATCGGGGCACCACCAGTACAGAGCTTGCTCAGGAATGGCAGCAGGCAGGTGTGAGTGCATCTGCACGCAGAGTGAGGCAAAGATTTTTGGAGGATGGCCTGGCGTCAAGAAGGGCAGCAAAGAAGCCACTTCTCTCCAAGAAAAACATCAGGGAGAGACTGATATTCTGCAAAAGGTGCAGGGATTGGACTGCTGAGGACTGGGGTAAAGTAATTTTCTCTGATCCCCTTTTCGATTGTTTGGGGCATCCGGAAAAAATGCTTGTCTGGAGAAGACATGGTGAGCTCTACCATCAGTCCTGTGTCATGCCAACAGTAAAGCATCCTGGGACCATTCATGTTGCTTCTCAGCCAAGGGAGGGCTCACTCACAATTTTGCCTAAGAACACAGCCATGAATAAAGAATGGTACCAACACATCCTCCAAGAGCAACTTCTCCCAACCATCCAGGAACAGTTTGGTGACAAACAATGCCTTTTCCAGCATGATGGAGCACCTTGCCATAACGCAAAAGTGACAACTAAGTGGCCCGGGGAACAAAACTTCGATATCTTGGGTACATGGCCAGGAAACTCCCCAGACCTTAATCCCATTGAGAACTTGTGGGCAATCTTCAAGAGGCGGGTGGACAAACAAAAACCAACAAATTCTGACAAACTCCAAGCATTGATTATGCAAGAATGGGCTGCCATCAGTCAGGATGTGGCCCAGAAGTTAATTGACAGCATGCCAGGGCAGATTGCAGAGGTCTAGAAAAAGAAGGGTCAACACTGCAAATATTGACTCTTTGCATCAACTTCATGTAATTGTCAATAAAAGCCTTTGACACTTATGAAATGCTTGTAATTATACGTCAGTATTCCATAGTAACATCTGACAAGAATATCTAAAGACACTGAAGCAGCAAACTTTGTGGAAATTAATATTTGTGTCATTCTCAAAACTTTTGGCCACGACTGTACTCCCACTCAGCCCAGTCCAAGCTCTTCTCTGTCCTGGCACCCCAATGGTGGAACCAGCTTCCCCCTGAGTCCCTGTCCTTTCTATGCCTGTGATATGTGGTTGTCCCTCCTAGCTATCTTAAGAGGAATGCACTAACGTAAGTCACTCTGGATAAGAGCGTCTGCAAAATGACTCAATTGTAAACGTACACCCAACACTCCAAAACCATGAAGGGCAGTCCATTCTCCCTTATTCATCCAATACATAAGGTTATGTAAGAGTGTGGGATCTCATATGATCTGCATTACCTATCTCTACTATCTGACCCATTGTCTAACTGTCTAACCCTTTGTATAATTGTCTAACTGTCTAACCCATTGTCTAACCCATTGTCCAACTGTCTAACCCATTGTCTAACTAATTGTATAACTGTCTAACCCATTGTCTAATTGTCTAACTGTCTAACCAGTTGTCTAACTGTCTAACCCATCGTCTAACCCATTGTCTAATTGTCTAACTGTCTAACCCATTGTCTAACCCATTGTCTAACTGTCTAACCTATTGTCTAACCCATTGTCTAATTGTCTAACTGCCTAACCAGTTGTTTAACTGTTAGACTTTTTTTATTTATTTATTTTTTTTATTACTTTTTAACCCATCCTCTAACCCATTGTCTAATTGTCTAACTGTCTAACCTATTGTCTAACCCATTGTCTAATTGTCTAACTGTCTAACCTATTGTCTAACCCATCGTCTAACCCATTGTCTAATTGTCTAACTGTCTAACCCATTGTCTAACCCATCGTCTAACCCATTGTCTAATTGTCTAACCCATTGTCTAACCCATGGTCTAACTGTCTAACCCATCATCTAACCCGGTCTAATTGTCTAACTGTCTAACCCATTGTCTAACTGTCTAACCCATCGTCTAACCCATTGGCGAACTCTCTAACCCATCGTCTAACCCATTGTCTAATTGTCTAACTGTCTAACCCATCATCTAACCCGGTCTAATTGTCTAACTGTCTATCCCATCGTCTAACCCGTTGTCGAACTGTTTAAAACATCGTCTAACCCATTGTCTAACTGTCTAACCCATTATCTAACCCGGTCTAATTGTCTAACTGTCTAACCCATCGTCTAACCCATTGTCGAACTGTCTAACCCATCGTCTAACCCATTGTCGAACTGTCTAACCCATTGTCGAACTGTCTAACCCATTGCCCAACTGTCTAACCCATTGCCCAACTGTCTAACCATTTGTCTAACTATCTAACCCATTGGCTAACTGTCTAACCCATTTTCTAACTGTCTAACCCACTTCTGTATTAGAATGACCAAAGAGGTGTTGTGGTGGATCTCTCTCACTCCCCGAGAAGTTCTTAAATTACTTTCAAATGCAAGGCCGTATCCAGGTCAATTATGCTAACAGTCTGGCCCATGTTGATGTGCACTCCTTTTGGAAGGGAATGGAAGAGCAGTGGTCTTGCACGCCGTGCGTCACACTCAGAGCAGAGCATGCTAGGTTGAGAGGGAGACTGTGCAACACTATGTCTGTAGTCCAATTAGAGAGCAGCAGAGACCCAATCTCAGTCCTACTGATGCTATGAGCCTATTGTGGGACTCTAATAGCAAGGCTTGCTAGTATGACTCTACACGGGCTAGAAACCTTGCATCTGCAGTGTATTTGGTCTTAGATTTGCATCAAAGTTTGAAACCTTTTTGTTACTCACATAGCTGCTCTCAGGTAGCCTAATTCTTCATTTGAATAATCCTATTAGTAGTATTCATTGCCAGAGACACACACATAACAGCAGTGTCAGAGATCATGCTGGCTCTCTCAGATGACCCTGGCTCACCTCACTATAAGCAAAGCATTCACGGAGGCCATTTAAAAAATTTAAAAAATCCCCTTTTTCTCTTCCCAATTTCGTAGTATCCAATTGTTAGTATTTACTATCTTGTCTCATTGCTACAACTCCGAAGACGAAGGTCGAAAGCCATGCGTTCTCCGAAACACAACCTAACCAAGAGGCACTGCTTCTTACACAGCGCGCATCCAACCCGGAAGCCAGCCGCACCAGTGTGTCGGAGGAAACACCATGCACCATGCGCCACCCGGGAGGCCCCTACGGAGGCCATTTTAACGTGGGTGGCTGTCCCTTTACAAACCTGATGTAGCCTATTATTTAGTAATTTAGTCATGAAATTCTAAATCACAGCTGAAATGTCTGAATCCTTTCCTCTGATGTCTGCCGGAGCTCTTCAGGGTGACAGACTGGGGACATTCATTGCGGTTAAGTTCAAAGCGCTGTGGGAGTGACAAACTGGGGTCAGAAACCATGTTTTCCTTCCTCTCTTTCACTCTGACTTTATCATACACCTCTCCCTCTCACCTCCCACACTCTATCTCTGTACATTTCCCTCTCTCTGTGTGTTCACTAGTCTGACTGGGCATGGCAAAAAAAAGTGTTTTAATTGTGTGACCTTATTTTAAGGCATGAGACAAACTAAATGAACACAACCCTTATCTGAAATTGCAGCCATAAGTGACGCCAATCATGCATCGCTCCCTCTATCTCTCTGCTTTTATTTAACAGCACGATTAACATCAAGAGCCTCCATTCAGCCAGCTCTTTTGTCATCTCCCATATTCTCCCAGAAAATTGACTTTTAGTCTTCTGATAACACACTTCAGTTCTCTTCCTTATATAACAAACAGAGAGCCAGGCTTATGTCAATTGGATCCCAATTTCCATATTGCTTGTTGGGTGGACATAGGCTGTTGTCTTTGTTGGTTCTGTTGCCTAGAAGGCACTGTGTGGCTAGAGCAAGTTAGTGGTTCTATTCTATTGTATTGTATTCTATTTTATTATATTCTGTCAGGCTAACAGCTGTGTTGTGTGAACAGTGCAGATTGGCAGATGCAACAGGGCTGTTACCCATCCTGCCCCTGGGGCTTTGCATTCAGATGGGTCGTGGACTGTTCTCTCTGCTTCCGAACGGCAAGCGGTACAGTCTGACACCAACAGGCTCCTGAACAGCTTCTATCCCCAAGCCATAAGACTGCTGAATAGATAACTAAATAGCTACACGGACTAGTTGAGTTGACAATTTTATACATGTTTTACACTGTCTCTATGCACATTCACAGGGCCCTACACACTCATGCCCCCTGATACTCTAACACACACAACCACACACTTCATAATTTGCTCACACACACATACATTTATACTGAAGATACACACCCACACGCCCACTAACATACAATCTTCACATACGCTGCTGCTACTCTGTTTATCAAATATGCCTAGTAACCTTACCCCTATACATACAGTGCATTCGAAAAGTATTTAGACCCCTTGACTTTTTCAACATTGTTATGTTACAGCCTTATTCTAAAATAGATTAAATCTGTTTTTTCCCTCATCAATCTACACACAATACCCCATAATGAAACAGCAAAAACAGGTTTTTAGAAATGATGGCAAATGTCAATTTTTTTTTTTTATGAAATATCATATTTACTTAAATATTAAGACTCTTTACTCAGTACTTTGTTGAAGCACCTTTGGTAGCGATTACAGCCTTGAGTCTTCTTGGGTATGATGCTACAAGCTTGGCACACCTGTATTTGGAGAGATTCTCCCATTCTTCTCTGCAGATCCTCTCAAGCTCTGTCATGTTGGATGGAGAGCGTCGTTGCACAGGTATTTTCAGGTCTCTCCAGAGATGTTCGATCGGATTCAAGTCCGAGTTCTGGCTGGGCCATTCAAGGACATTCAGAGACCACTCCTGCATTGTCTTTGCTATGTGCTTAGGGTCGTTGTCCTGTTGGAAGGTGAACCTTCACCCCAGTCTGAGGTCTTGAGCACTCTGGATCAGGTTTCCATCAAGGATCTCTCTGTTCTTTGCTCTGTTCATCTTTCCCTCGATCCTGACTAGTCTCCCAGTCCCTGCTGCTGAAAAACATCCCCTCATCATGATGCTGCCACCACCATGCTTCACTGTAGGGATGGTGCCAGGTTTCCTCAAGACTTGACGCTTGGCATTCAGACCAAAGTGTTCTATCTCGGTTTCATCAGATCAGATACATTTCATTTTTGTTTTTCATGGTCCGAGAGTGCTTTAGGTGCCTTTTGGCAAACTTCAAGCAGGCTGTCATGTGCCTTTTTACTGAGGAGTGGATTCCGTCTGGCCACTCTACCATAAAGGCCTGATTGGTGGAGTGCTGCAGAGATGGTTGTCCTTATGGAAGGTTATCCCATCTCCACAGAGGAACTCTGGAGCTCTGTCAGAGTGACCATTGGGTTCTTGGTCACCTCCCTGACCAAGTCCCTTCTCAGCTGATTGTTCAGTTTGCCCATGCGGCCAGCTCTAGGAAGATTCTTGATAGTTCCGAACTTCTTCCATTTAAGAATGATGGTTACTGTATTCTTGGGGATCCTCAATGCTGCTGAAAGTTTTTGGTACCCTTCCCCAGATCTGTGCCTCGACAAAATTCTGTCTTGGACTTAAAACTTAAAACTTGAAACTAGGCCAAATTGATCAGTTGCATGGTACACTGACCAACACTACACCGCTGTAGGGAGCATGCCCAACACATCTGCTCCACTTCCTCCTTTAGCTTCACTGGACAAATATACTGTAGCCTTCCTGGGTGTAATTGGACAACAACGTCTGAACCATTCTGGTCAGTAATTGGAGTATCGCTGGTTCAAGCCCCACTCCTGTTCTTGTTCCTAGATCGCTTTGTTATCACTGGGATGCTCTCAGAGGATGGCCTGAAGGTATGATTTTAAAAACCAAATGTATCATATAAGCATTAGTTGTAACCTGTCATGTCAACCTGAATGTGTGATAAAAAATACTTTCTATTAATTTCTTATACAACTAATGATGTGTAAGAGATTGCAAAGGAGATGGATGAAAGATAAGCGTTAATGAGTGAGAGAGAGGGTGAGAGAGAAAGGGAGAGCGAGACATAAAGGGATTGAGAATGAGAGAAAAAAGAACAGGACATGGATGAGAGTGGTACTGTGGGAGAGAAAAGTGGGTGAGATTAAGAAAGATAAGGAGAGGAAGGCTACAATAGACATAGATGTAAATGAATTGGATTTTCCCAGTCCCATGTCCATGTTTCTGGTTAGGACAAACAGAGTTTAGTTGCCCTACATTCACCCAGATGCCAACAGCACAGGAGAGAATCAGCACTGATGTGGGATGCACACATGCACACACACATGCACACACACACAACAGACACCCACAGGCTTTGACATGAAGAGTCACACACTGTTTCACACACGGTGCACACACACCTCTACCTATCTCTACCTTGCACATTCTTCCACTGCAAATCTACCATTCCAATGTTTTCCTTGCTATATTGTATTTACTTTGCCTCCATGGCCTTGTTTTGCCTTTACCTCCCTTATCTCACCTCATTTGCTCACATTTTATATAGACTTATATTTGACTGTATGTTTGTTTTACTCCATGTGTAACTCTGAGTTGTTGTATGTGTCGAACTGCTTTGATTTATCTTGGCAAGGTCGCAATTGTAAATGAGAACTTGTTCTCAACTTGCCTACCTGGTTAAATAAAGGTGAAATAAAATAAAATAAATAAATAAAATATGTTCTCATGTTCTGAGCAAGGAACTTAAACGTTAGCTTTCTTACATAGCACATATTGCACTTTTACTTTCTTCTCCAAAACTTTGGTTTTGCATTATTTAAACCAAATTGAACATGTTTCATTATTTACTTGAGGCTAAATTGATTTTATTGATATATTATATTAAGTTAAAATAAGTGTTCATTCAGTATTTTTCTATTACATTATTACAAATACATTTTAAAAATCGGCCGATTAATCTGTATCTGCTTTTTTGGTCCTCCAATAATTGGTATCGTTATCGGTGTTGAAAAATCATAATCAGCCGAACTCTAGTCTGGTCTGCATTTAATATCTTAACTTATGTTCAACCTTTGTTAAGATCGATTCAGATGTGAATAATAAAGAATAATAAAAATATGTTTTTTTGTAGAAGGCTGTGTGTAGCTCCTACTGTCATGTGGCTATAGAAATGAGCTTTGTGGCCTATCCTTACTCTAACACTGTAGCTTTTAGATTAATTTCAGTCCATCAGCTTCAGAAAGAAGGAACGTTTTCCCATCTCACCCCTAGGCATGGGTCTGAGCAGCCTCATGCCATTGTCAGAACACAAATACTTTCTAACCAGCACTAAAAGTCTGAAGTGACAGCTGCCCCAGTTCTTATCAGACAGCCATTATATACAGAATATAAACACACACACACACACACCATTCCTAAAACTAGTTGCAAATTGCATGAGACAATCTGAGTTTAGTCAAGCATGGCAAATGAGCGTGATTACTATTTCATTGGGTCAATCTCAATCTGAGAGGATGACATGCAAATATTAATTACAAAAGGCATACCATTACAATGTAATTAAATAATGCATCAAAGGTGTGTGTCTCTCACTCACTCACTCACTCACTCACTCACTCACTCAGAAAAGAGAGTGAGAGAGAGAGACAACCGAAAGACAGAGAGGAGACAATGAACACTAAAACCTGCTAATTAAGCGCTTCTATCTTTCTACATCTCAAACAACGACACTATACTGTACTCCTGAGTGCACAAAGGCAACACTCACCTACTCCAGGCTGCTCAGGGGGCAGGCACTCAAAAGCATAACTCGTCTATAGTCCACCAGCACCAAGGTGAAAGAGCATAGACGGGTGAGAGAGAGGGAACAGTCACTCTTCTCCACAGAAAACAAGAAAATATGGACAGTGTGGAGGAAAGAATGAAAGTAAACAGCAGCGTGTGTGAAGCTCTGCAGTTTCACTCCAGCACACAGTACAAACACAGAGCTGTTTGCAACCCCTCAGAAGCCGACTGCTTGTCCAGCCCCCTCCTCCCTCCCTACCTCCCTCCACACTTCGCTCTCCCTGACTCCCTTAATCCCCATTTCTCCCCACACCCCTCACCCCACCTCCCGACCCAGAATGCCAAGGCCCCTTTAGATTGCCCCAGCTGCGAGCCCGGTACAGTCCGCACACACTCTTACACACACACATATAACACACACACACACACTCGACTCAGTGGAGGTCTGCTGGACAGATACAGATACACGATAGACATATATGTGCACTCATCTGAGCTCCCCTGAATATACCACCGTATATTTAAACCCTCATACACTGCATACAGTACACATGTACTATAGCACACGCAGATGTAGAATGGCTCGATGCTCCACTGACCGGTGGTGTGTTATTGGATTTGTTGGGGATGGGAGCACACTCTCAGGTGCTTGGTCTTCCCCAGCTCCTCCCCCCAGTAGGTAATACCAGCCGCTGACCTCCTACAGCAGCCCACAGAACAACCGCACTGTTAGTCAGGAAGAGAGAGGAAGGGAAGAGAACAGGAATATTTGCATTTGAAGCATTTGAATGCAAGCACACACACACTACACACACTGTACAGTGCAGCAACTAGCCTAGGTCTTCCTCCATCCAGTGAGAGTGGAGAATGCAGTGTTCTCTGTACTGGTGTCTTCTCACTGTCCATTATTTAGATGGTTCTAAGCTGCAGTCTGAGCTCTTTCCTACTAAATAGATGTGATTCTGTGGACTGTAACAACAATCGCTGGGAAAAGCAACTTATCTGAGTGGACAAATTTATGCAGGCTGTGGGGCGAGGGGGAGAGACGATGGAGAGAGGGGGAGTGGGGGAGGGGAGACATGTACTGTAACCCCTGACTATTATGATGCCCAATAGACAAACAGAAACCAGAGGGAGGGGAAAGGGAAGAGAGAGAGGAGGGGGATATATAGAGAGAGAGAGATGGGACGAGGGAAGGGATGAGAGAGATAAGGGGGGATAGATGAAGCAGAATAAAGCCAAGGAGTTGTGGAGGATGACAGTAGAAGGAGGGACCTGAGAGATGAACTGGAGAACTCCCAGTGACTCAATGCTTAATCTCCTCATTAGCAAATTGAGCCAATTAAATATTATTTGGGCTAAATGCTAGAGAGGAAGAAACTATTTGTGTAGACCGAGTTTGAGGTAAATGCCAGGAAAGGCTTACTTTGTATGGGAAATAGGCTAAATATGTGTGTGTGAGTGTGTTTGTGTGTGTGTGTGCATATTCTGTATATAATGTGTGTGTGTTGCGACCATTGTTCTCACAGCTCGCATTACAGGAATAGAATAAATATGCAGGGACCGCAGAGCAAACAAATGATGACTACCTAAATGTCAAAAGTGGTCTTTTTTATATGGGTCTGAATCTTAAAATACATAGAATCCTTTCAGTTATCTGGCATACCTCATGAATAAAACACATTGCACTGACCATTGCATCAGAGGCCTAGGTGTGTTTGAGTAAGCATACGACTCGGTAAGTAGTAAAGTATAGTGGGAACCTGTCTGCTTTAGATTGCCATGGGAAACAACAGGAGTCAACAACAGGAGTTTCCTCCCCGTATCTCGTTTCCATTTGCTTGTCTACTATCATGTATTGTCTGTGCAGATGAAGTAGAGGAGACAAGGAGAGGAAGCCACTATAGACTAATGCAAGACACCCAGTGAGAGCCACAGACCTCCCTGCCTTTGGGAGTTTTTATATACAGTACTGTTTGGGCACAGGGGGGTGGGAGACAGTTGGATAAGTTAAGAGTGAATAATTAAACAGGGAGGTGAAAGAGGAAGAGCTAAGAAAAAACTCTGAGGGAAAACCCAGCAGGAGTCTACTTTTAGTTTTAGTAACTCCTCTGGTGGAGACACTGAACTTTAGATCTGACACCTCAACTATGGTGACCACATGTCCCGGATTGTGCGAGACAGTCCCGCATTTTGGCCCTTTGTCCAGTGTCCCGCAACCAAACAATCATGTCCCGCATTTTATCAGCAAATTCAAACACCACTTAAAGTATTTAGCAAAAAAGGTAGATTTTATCAAAATAAATATATGATAAGGATGAGGTACTGGTGATGTTAAACACTTCTCCAATCGTTTTTGAGATCTGATATTCTGAGCAGAGCAAGACGAGACATAGGCCAATATCATGTCATAGGCCAATCTTCAACCAATCACAGTTCTCAGATCCTTTCCGGCTAAATTCAAGCTTGGAGAGGACAATTAGGATTAACTACTTACAAAAAGCGTGCTTCTGACGAAGAGCTACAAAAGTAAGTAAATAGCCATATTAGATTCAAAGAAATAAGGTAATTTCGTCAAACTGCTCATTCAACATATTTGATGCTGCTTCACTCAATCCCATTTTAAAAGTCTCTTGTTTTACAGTCCCTGAGACAACTAAAAATGTCTCTGCTGTCACAGTCTGCACTGGAGTACATTCACCTTGTTAAGGGGACTCTCTCACAGAAGGAAAAACATTGTTACCTGCATTGATTTCTACTTGTGCATTACAGCTTGTTCTCACATGCTGTGTACTTAAAATTAACAGTTCTTGCTATAGCTATTGAGTTTGTCTCCTTGCCCAACAGCAACTAGGTTTATCATGGATTAGTCCAATACAAACTGCTTTGAGGTCAGTACTGATCTTTTGTAACACTAGAATAACTGCTATATGTGAGGGACGTACTGATCTTTTGTAACACTAGAATAACTGCTTTATGTGAGGGCCGTACTGATCTTTTGTAACACCAGAAGGACTGCTACAAGGGCGGAGGAGATGTGTTCAAATCAAAGTGTGTTGGTCGGGTACAAGCGAAACACTGGTGTTTCCAACTCCAACAGTACAGTAATATCTAGCAATACACACATAATCTAAAAAGTAAAAAGGAAGAAATTAAGACATAACAGAATGAGCAATGTCAGAGTCAGGAATAGAGTAGTTCCTCCTTTAAAAGTTGCGAGCTTACACCACGGGATTTAGAGGTACCCAGCATCACAGCCTCATTGCTCCAGACCACCACAATGGGAAGTTAGAGCACTCATTATGCATTTGGGTCCCAAGGTTTTTATATGACCAATCATATCGAGTGGTTCCAATCACGAATTTGACGTGAACCACCTGTCCCTGGTGACTTTCTTCAGCAAAGATGGCTGACAAAACATTATGGTGGAAGCAAATTTAAGAAATTATAACGTCATAATGAGTCAAGCAAAACAATTACAATTGAGAGGAATATGTCAGTAAATGTGCATTTAATTTACGAAAATCACTATTTAGCAAGTTATTTTCAGTCATATCCAATACCAGGTGTATCAAACTCCATTCTTTTGATGATGCTGTGTCTGCATGTATGTATCACAATTATACACTTCAACAGTGTTTACCACTCCTGCTCCTGGGACATCAATGATTACACATTGTAACTATGCAATAGACTAGAAAAATGATTTAAGAAAAGGCTGATTTGTAATTAATATATACAGATTAAAAAACAGTACATCCTGCCAGCACGCCCACAAGCGAGCCACTCAGGCGGAGAATGACGCGTGGAAGAGAGCTAGGAACGAGATGGGAGTAACAATCCAGGCTATTTGCTCTGAGACTTGCATAATAATGTATTGAAACAAGCAGGGAGCCCGTTTTGAACCCTCAAGTCCAGCACGCAGTAACTCTAATAAACTTATTCTCTGCAGCAGAGGATACGTTTTTTTAAATTTAATCCATTTTAGAATAAGGCTGTAATGTAACAAATTGTGGAAAAAGTCAAGGGGTCTGAATACTTCCCGAAGGCACTATGTAATGTGGGTAAAACAGAATGTAAACATTTAAGAATTCCGATGGGCCTTCACGCTTTTTACCTTGAATTAGTCCTTTTGGAAGTTTTTCTTGGTAAGCCCTTCTCAGTATGTAAACATTATTAAAGTGACCAGTGTTCAATGACTCTGTGTACATAGGGCAGCAGTCTCTAAGGTGCAGGGTGGTAGCCGGCTAGTAACGGTGACTAAGGTTCATGGCAGGGTATTGGGCAGAGGCTGGCTAGTGGTGACTGTTAAAACAGTCTAATGGCCTAGAGATAGAGGCTGTTAATCAGTCTCTTGGTCCCAGCTTTGATGCACCTGTACTGTCTCCGCCTTCTAGATGGTAACGAGGTGAACATGCCCTGGTTCTGGTGGCTGAGGTCCATGATGATCTTCTTGTCACTGTCTGTGTGAAGGGACCATTTCAGGTCCTCATTGATGTGCACACCAAGGACCCTCTCCACTGTGACCCTGTCGATGTGGATGGGGGCATGTCGATGTGGATGGGGGTGTGTCCATGTGGATGTGGGCATGGGCGTGCTCTCTCTGCCGTTTCTTGTAGTCCACAATCAGCTCCTTCGTTTTGTTGACTTTGAGGGGGAGGTTCTTTTCCTAGGAGTACAGGAGGCGGCTGAACCACTGTGTGGCCTCCGTGTTGACAATCAGCGTGGAGGAGGTGTTGTTGCGTACCTTCACCTCTTGGTGTAAGTCCATCAAGAAGTCCAAGACCCAGTTGCACAGAGACACCAGAAGAACTGCAGTACTGTAAATGTGCTGTAGCCATAGACGAATATGGCTGTACCACTAGACTAGAGGGATTGAGGTAAAGTAGGCTTTCTGAGGGCAGTAGTGATGTGTTGTAACACCCAAGGCCCCATGGTTGTTTCCTGTGGCCACGGCTGCTCACTCACTCTGGACTAAACAGTTATTTCCATGGTCCGAGACACACACACACACTCAGAGAGAGGGAGAAAGATAATTACTGAGTGACCCTTTTATACTAAGGTGGAGTGAGGACTGAAGGGTTACAGTGGTGTGTGGAGGGTTACAGTGGTATGTAGAGGTTTACAGTGGTATGTAGAGGGTTACAGCGGTATGTAGAGGGTTACAGTGGTATGTAGAGGGTTACTGTGGTTTGTAGAGGGTTACAGTGGTGTGTAGAAGGTTACAGTGGTATGTAGAGGGTTACAGTGGTATGTAGAGGGTTACAGTGGTATGTAGAGGGTTACAGTGGTGTGTAGAGGGTTACAGTGGTATGTGGAGGGTTACAGTCGTATGTAGAGGATTACAGTGGTATGTAGAGGATTACAGTGGTATGTAGAGGGTTACAGTAGTATGTGAAAGGTTACAGTGGTATGTAGAAGATTACAGTGGTATGTGGAGGGTTACAGTGGTATGTGAAGGGTTACAGTGGTATGTTGAAGGTTACAGTGGTATGTGGAAGGTTACAGTGGTATTTAGAGGGTTACGGTGGTATGTGGATGGTTACATTGGTATGTGGAGGGTTACAGTGGTATGTAGAGGGTTACAGTGGTATGTGGAGGGTTACAGTGGTGTGTAGAGGGTTACAGTGGTATGTAGAGGGTTACAGTGGTATGTGGAGGGTTACAGTGGTATGTGAAGGGTTACAGTGGTATGTAGAGGATTACAGTGGTATGTGGAGGGTTACAGTGGTATGTGAAGGGTTACAGTGGTATGTTGAAGGTTACAGTGGTATGTGGAAGGTGGAAGGTTACAGTGGTATGTAGAGGGTTACAGTGGTATGTGGAGGGTTACAGTGGTATTTAGAGGGTTACGGTGGTATGTGGATGGTTACATTGGTATGTGGAGGGTTACAGTGGTATGTTGATGGTTACAGTGGTGTGTAGAAGGTTACAGTGGTATGTAGAGGGTTACAGTGGTATGTAGAGGGTTACAGTGGTAAGTGGAGGGTTATAGTGGTATGTAGAGGGTTACAGTGGTATGTGAAGGGTTACAGTGGTATGTGGAGGGTTACAGTGGTATGTGGGAGGTTACAGTGGTTTGTAGAGGGTTACAGTGGTATGTAGAGGGTTACAGTGGTATGTGAAGGGTTACAGTGGTATGTGGAGGGTTACAGTGGTATTTAGAGGGTTACAGTGGTATGTAGAGGGTTACAGTGGTGTGTAGAAGGTTACAGTGGTATGTAGAGGGTTACAGTGGTATGTGGAGGGTTACAGTGGTATGTGAAGGGTTACAGTGGTATGTGGAGGGTTACAGGGATTTGTAGAGGGTTACAGTGGTATGTAGAGGGTTACATTGGTATGTGAAGGGTTACAGTGGTATGTAGAGGGTTACAGTGGTATGTGGAGGGTTACAGTGGTATGTGAAGGGTTACAGTGGTATGTAGAGGGTTACAGTGGTTTGTAGAGGGTTACAGTGGTTTGTAGAGGGTTACAGTGGTATGTGAAGGGTTACAGTGGTATGTGGAAGGTTACAGTGGTTTGTAGAGGGTTACAGTGGTATGTAGAGGGTTACAGTGGTATGTGAAGGGTTACAGTGGAGAGTAGAATGTATGAAGAACAACAAACTCACCTTCTGTGGGTCCATGAGGGAACGCATTCCAAAACTCATACACCCCAGCAGCCCACTCCTCCTGCAGACTGACAGACAGAGAGAGAGAGAGAGAGAGAGAGAGAGAGAGAGAGAGAGAGAGAGAGAGAGAGAGAGAGAGAGAGAGAGAGAAATAGATCAATTAAATCCATGGTCAAATTATATGGTTCTCTTCCTCATGGGCAGCAATCTTGTCCATTGGCTAGCAATTGAATTCCTTACCCCTGCTGTGATACACGGGTTTAATCATCAACGCTACTGCACCCCACCCAGACAATTCTAGTTCACACAGATGCCGATGGGGATGATAAAGCACACAACACCCCACTTTTCGCTCATAGTACCACACCCAGGGGTACTCATACAAACTGTATCCCACCCAGAGCGGGCCACACAGACAATAACATTAACTGTTATCTGATAAGCAACAGGGTCATCATCATTAAATCATCACAACCTCATCATGTTTCCTATAGGGAAAATATGAGCAGTAGGGAGATTCCATGTTGTTGTGTCATATTTTGCACCCTGTTATAAAATGTGCCAGCCACAGTGTTGGAACTGTAGGTGTAGTATTGCAGACAGGTACTGTGCTAAATATGCTGAGGTGTGAGAGTAGTGCTGAACTGGCACTGGTACTGTTGACTTATTTAACAGGCTCTGTGTCTGAGATAATAGGGATTTAAAAACTGTTATCCTTAGAGACACATTGCCTTAAAGACAGAGGGAGAAAATCGGAGTGGTGTGTCGTGGAAGAGTGCAGGTTTTATATCCCGTTTTTAGACACGTACTGTCACTCACACTCTTTATTTGTATTCCTCTTTCTCTCTCTCTCACACACACACACACACACACACACACACACACGCACGCACGCACGCACGCACGCACGCACGCACGCACGCATGCACGCCACACACACACGCACACACACACGCACGCACGCACGCACGCACACACACACACACACGCACACACACACACATACTATAAAGGTGGAGAAGTGTTTGGCAATCGGTTTGTGCACTGACAAACTAACCAATTATGTTCTTTTCCAATAGAGTCATTCCATGTACTGTCATTTCAGCAAGCCATGACACCCACCATTACAGATTGTTCTTAAATTGTTTCTGTAGTTAGAAACAGATACAGGTAAGATTAGCATTCCTGAAACATTATTTTGTTGAAATGTTATTTGATCTCTGAGAAATTAAGCTAATTGATTGCACCCAAATTAGCCATTTGGATTTATATGATTCACATAATATTTAATCAATATAGTACATAACATCTGATTTACACCAAACATCTTCCTACAATTGAGTAAGACATGATGTATCCAATAAATGGTCAAAAGCCACCAACGGACCCCCCACACCCCATGCCAATCCCACCCCAACAACCAGTATACAGTATCAGTTCACTATGTCTGACAAGTAGTATGGAGTTGTGGCTTGGAGTATTGCTTCTTCATCAATTTGAATTTATTCCCTGTGAAACTGTTGATTGTGGCTTTAATGATGTGCACAAGTGACTAGATGATTTGGAATTTGTACAAGTAGTATCAAGAATTGCACTTTTGATCTAAGAAATGCACCAAAGCGACTGAGAAAAACTGTAACTCAGAATGTTTAAGGTTAGGGTTAAGTTCAGGCATTGACTCCAAATTCTAGAGGTTAGGCGTTAACTCCGAATGGTTAAGGTAAGGGTTAAGGTTTGGGATAGGCTTGAAACAAAAATTTATAAAACAACATTCTCTTGTTGTTTTCAAACTTGCAACCTTTGGAATCAGAGGCAGATGCTTACACCCATCCACAACACCAGCAAAAACAAAACCTACTTGAGGGTAACAGCTCTCACTGTTGCCCCTAGTGGCCAGTTTCCACGTCATCTCCCGACGTCCTCAGACATGGAAGAATGTCTAATACTGACTTGTATCCCGGGTGACCTGGCTGCTCTGTTATTCAGTGAACATATTGTACACATGTATGGTGAGAGGTTAGGGCAACGGGAGAAGTAGAATTAACCCCTTTCATATCAGAAAGATCACAGTATAGCTGGGGACACATTACGTTGAGGAGATATGTTCTGGAAACCCAGTGAGACTTCAAACCCATCGATCCCGCTTCAAAGCAATGCTGTCACTGTGTATATGTGCGTATGCGTGTGCATGGGTGCCTGTGTGTTTGTGTTTGTGTGTGTGCGATTGCAAGAAAAGGCGTCTGAAAGGTGAGAGGCGTGTGGGAGACAACCAAGAAACTTAACAGGAGTTGTGGCCTGAAACAAAATGTTTCACCTCGAAAAAATGGTTTGTGTTTCCTATCTGCTGCCCAGTTTAGCGAGGCGGGCAGACAGAGTACTGAATTACTCAAGGCCTAAGTTCTGAGAGCTTAAACAGCTCTGTGTGTGTGTGTGTGTGTGTGCGTGTCCATGTGTCTGACAGAGGCAGCACAAACACACACACAGTCTGGCTTCTGACTTGAGCTGGGTTGACATGTTCCCTTTGTGTTTTCCCTTCAGGCTGCTGAGGGGCTTTCCACCACAGCAACACAAGGGAAAACACAGAAACAGAGAGAGAGGAGAGCTAGATGCCAATGCAAAATAGCTGGAAAGAAAGACAGAAACCATTCAGAAACACCACTAAGATACACATAAAGAAATTCACAATTGTCATACTAAGCCCAATTTGTATTCTATATTCTACGAATGAAATGTATATTAAATAACCTACCATATAAGTTGCACACTATTAAACCCATTAAACATTGTTTAAAGAAGACAACTGTTTATACTGTATGTCTGTGGAGGAGGTGACAACATAGAGCCTGCTGATTGGAGGATGATATCCTAGTACGTTTGTGACTAGAGGGAGTACAGCAACGACCAAAAGTGACTTTTAGCAGGTTAGAAGAGCACTTCAGCTAACCCTAACCCTTTTCCTAATCTTAACCTAAGTCTCCTAACCTGCCCCTTTAATTATCCTAACCTGCTGCATACATTTTCCTAACCTGTTATGAAAAATAAGACTATCTGTCGTAGCTGTACGCACTCTAGTCAGAACCTCCTGGTACTCACCATGAACGATAAGGAGTCCATCCTCTGGGATGAATGACAGCTTCAGTTGACCTATGGGCAGAGAGCAGACAAGAAACGATTCCTAATGATTCAAACATGTACACCCATGCACAACTCTGTTAGCTTCCTCTAGTCTAGTCCAGAACAATATGTGTGCTTAACCACCGGGCCTAATAGAGCATAAATAATAGAGCATAAATATTTGCTTTCAGTCTCTGGATTCCCTTTTTCTATCTCCAGGATCTGAGATAAGAATATTTCCTATGTAGTGTGGAAGGAAGGGTGAGGGTAAAGTGGAGAAACATTCCCTTAGAGATCACTTTAAATAACAAATAGGATATCTGCACTGTCATTAACACAAGTAAGTCAGTGTGGTATTGTGTTCTTGACTTAAGCAGGATAGGTGCTGGGAGCTGGCAGTGTCCTTACACAAAGCAAACAGCGTTGGCAGAGTTGACAAAGAGTCTGGGACTTTGTGTGTTAGCCTATCAACTATGCTGCTATTTACCCTGTGTGCTATTGACTTTGGCACTGTAGCTACAACTAAATCCCCACACCAGTGGAGGGTCCTCACAGGAGGAAGAGGAGGACCAAAACATTTACAAAGTCAACCATGCTGCTTAAATAAAACTACACTAAATATAATCACATCACCAAATAACTGATTAAAACAGACCATTTTTATTCTACAGTAGCCTCAACAGCACTCTGTATGGTAGCACCACGGTGTAGCACGAGGACAGCTAGCTTCTGTCCTCCTCTGGGTACATTAACTTCAATACAAAACCTAGGAGGCTCATCATTCTCACCGCCTTTCATAAACTTACACAGTAATTATGACAACTTCCAGAGGACGTCCTCCAGCCTATCAGAGCTCTTGCAACATGAACTGACATGTTGTCCACCCTATCAAAGGATCAGAGAATTAATCTAGGACTGAAAGCATAAACTACAGCTAGCTAGCAATGCAGTGTATAAAATGTGGTGAGTAGTTGACTAAAAAGAGAGAGAAAGACAATAGATGAACAGTTTTGATCAAATTAATTTCTTCCTAAATTAAGGAGAGGCAAGAGGGAAATAGAGCGAGAGAGAGTGTCATTTTTTTTCACTTTCAGTTTCACTTACTTAGCTAGCAAATACAGCTAGCTAGTTTAGCCTGCTGAAACGCCCTGCTCGAACAGAGGGATGCTATGTTAGCTAGCTGGCTATGACTTTCCAACACAACACTCAAACTTTTCCAAGTCATGGTTTGTTTTTGGTATTACTAATTTATTGCCACCGGTGTAACTGCAGGCCGGTGTAACTGCTTACTGACTGTACTCTGTGAACTCTGTTTACGTGTGATCAGGGGTGTATTCATTCTGCAGATTCTGTTGAAAAACGTTTCTTAAATGGGAGCAAACGGAACAAAATGGGGATAAACATACCTGAATGTGTCCTATATATCAGCTAGATGCAGGCAGTGTGCAAGGCGTTATTGCATGTCACGGTCTGTCACCTCAAATTTGTCTCTCGACCTGTGTGCATCTATGTTGTGGTATGTAGCCTATGTAGGCTAGGTTGTTACAACCGCATGATGGGTATAGGGAAAATGTGAGTAAGATGTAGTAGCCTAAACCTATCGCTGTTACATCAAACTAGGTGAATGGAATATGAATGAGAGTCATCCAATATGCTGTAATAGAAGAAAAAAAATGCTCAGGAAAAAAGCCATGCCAACATTGAAGTTGGCATGTAGTAGACTGTAGTGTGTCCTGTATTTGTCCTGTAACAGTTTGGAAACACTGGTTTAAGAATGTGGAGGGTCACTAGAAGGGGGGATAGGTGGATCACAATCCCTAAATCTTTGGGAACTATGGTCTGGGCTGGTGAGACTCGAGGAAACTAAGGTGAAGCATGGACATGGAAAGGAGGTTTTTAAGAGACAGAAGTACCAGAACAGAGGCAAGGGAGTAAAAGAGTGCAGTGTTTCGGAAAGACAGGGAAGCTCACAGCTAATGCGAGTGGGAGTGTTGCTTTTGGGAAGCAAAGGGCAAAGCCTGAAAGAGAGAGAGTGAATTAATAGAGCATGGCAGATGAGGGAGCACTATGGTTCAGCGCTCTACACCCGACAAACCCTGCTGCTACTGCTTTACAAAGAGGACACACACATACAGTGCCTTGCGAAAGTATTCGGCCCCCTTGAACTTTGCGACCTTTTGCCACATTTCAGGCTTCAAACATAAAGATATAAAACTGTATTTTTTTTGTGAAGAATCAACAACAAGTGGGACACAATCATGAAGTGGAATGACATTTATTGGATATTTAAAACTTTTTTAACAAATCAAAAACTGAAAAATTGGGCGTGCAAAATTATTCAGCCCCTTTACTTTCAGTGCAGCAAACTCTCTCCAGAAGTTCAGTGAGGATCTCTGAATGATCCAATGTTGACCTAAATGACTAATGATGATAAATACAATCCACCTGTGTGTAATCAAGTCTCCGTATAAATGCACCTGCACTGTGATAGTCTCAGAGGTCCGTTAAAAGCGCAGAGAGCATCATGAAGAACAAGGAACACACCAGGCAGGTCCGAGATACTGTTGTGAAGAAGTTTAAAGCCGGATTTGGATACAAAAATATTTCCCAAGCTTTAAACATCCCAAGGAGCACTGTGCAAGCGATAATATTGAAATGGAAGGAGTATCAGACCACTGCAAATCTACCAAGACCTGGCCGTCCCTCTAAACTTTCAGCTCATACAAGGAGAAGACTGATCAGAGATGCAGCCAAGAGGCCCATGATCACTCTGGATGAACTGCAGAGATCTACAGCTGAGGTGGGAGACTCTGTCCATAGGACAAATATCAGTCATATATTGCACAAATCTGGCCTTTATGGAAGAGTGGCAAGAAGAAAGACATTTCTTAAAGATATCCATAAAAAGTGTCGTTTAAAGTTTGCCACAAGCCACCTGGGAGACACACCAAACATGTGGAAGAAGGTGCTCTGGTCAGATGAAACCAAAATTGAACTTTTTGGCAACAATGCAAAATGTTTTGTTTGGCGTAAAAGCAACACAGCTGAACACACCATCCCCACTGTCAAACATGGTGGTGGCAGCATCATGGTTTGGGCCTGCTTTTCTTCAGCAGGGACAGGGAAGATGTTTAAAATTGATGGGAAGATGGATGGAGCCATATACAGGACCATTCTGGAAGAAATCCTGATGGAGTCTGCAAAAGACCTGAGACTGGGACGGAGATTTGTCTTCCAACAAGACAATGATCCAAAACATAAAGCAAAATCTACAATGGAATGGTTCAATAATAAACATATCCAGGTGTTAGAATGGCCAAGTCAAAGTCCAGACCTGAATCCAATCGAGAATCTGTGGAAAGAACTGAAAACTGCTGTTCACAAATGCTCTCCATCCAACCTCACTGAGCTCGAGCTGTTTTGCAAGGAGGAATGGGAAAAAAATTCAGTCTCTCGATGTGCAAAACGGATAGAGACATACCCCAAGCGACTTACAGCTGTAATCGCAGCAAAAGGTGGCGCTACAAAGTATTAACTTAAGGGGGCTGAATAATTTTGCACGCCCAATTTTTCAGTTTTTGATTTGTTAAAAAAGTTTGAAATATCCAATAAATGTCGTTCCACTTCATGATTGTGTCCCACTTGTTGTTGATTCTTCACAAAAAAATACAGTTTTATATCTTTATGTTTGAAGCCTGAAATGTGGCAAAAGGTCGCAAAGTTCAAGGGGGCCGAATACTTTCGCAAGGCACTGTACGCACAAATGGGCAAACACATACACATACACTTCCTTTACCCCCTTTTCCTCCACAATTCTGATCTTGTCTCATCGCTGCAACTCCCCAACAGGCTCGGGAGGCAAAGGTCAAGTCACACGTCCTCCGAAGTCAGCCACACCAATGTGTCGGAGGGAACACCGTTCAACTGACAACCGAGGTCAGCCTGCAGGCCCCCGGCCCACCACAAGGAGTCACTAGAGTGCGATGAGCCAAGTAATGCCCCCCTAACCCAGATGATGCTGGGCCAATTGTGTGACTCCCAATCACGGCTGGTTGTGACAGCCCGGGAACAAACCCGGGTCTGTAGTAACGCCTCAAGCACTCTGATGCAGTGCCTTAGACCACTACTCCACTGGGGAGTCCCCACACAACAGAGTTTTATAACACCTTGATTAGTCTTATTTACATCAAACCATTTGTTACCTTTGTGCACGAGCAAATCAAATATAACTTATTGCCTTTAACGCACTTGCTTTATTTCCAAACTGTGCATTCTTTAAACAAATTAGCTTTAAAGATCAACCTCAGTTGGTGGAAGTACTTTGACGCTAGCTACTCCTAATGCTGGAATGAGGAGCATAGTTAAGGAGCTGCTAAGGAACAGAGTGAGGTATGGACACCATAGAATAAACACCAGCTGACTATACAGTAACAACAGAATGAGATTGAATCAATACTATCAAATAGACCCACTAGACAACCAGGTTATTGTTGAGTACCAAGAACACTTATAAAATAAGACTTAACTGGCTAAATAAAACGGTAAAAGGTAAATAGTCACCAACCTACCCTATTCCCCCCCAAAAAACAAAAAACAATGGGAATTCAAGAACACTACAAGCAGAGCCGGCTCTACAGGGTGGCAAAGCCGGGCAGAGACCCCTCAGATAGAATTTGTGCCCCTCCCCTCAGTTTTGTTTCCTCATAAACATAACAAATGGTATATGAATTGCAATCACTGGTTTTGCCAATGTAGCATTTTCGGGCCTGCCAGTAGTGTAGAATGGGACAGAGGCTATACCGGGTGTGTGCTCATAATCTGAAGATGGGGAAGGAAGAAGGGATTTTATAATGTAATATTTAGGAGTTAAAATCCTAAAATGCATTCTGTTTGGGCACCTAGCCATCCAATGTCATAAGGTACCACCTTCATTAACTTTTTTAGTTTTTAGGAAGCTCATTGGATCCCACTCAGAGCGGGGTCAAATTGGAGAAAAAAAATTCTCACAAAAAGGGAAAAAAGTTGTCAGACAGCTACAGCTAACAACAGACCTAGCTAGAAGCTACTAGCATCGTTAAGGTTTGGTGGCGGCGAGCTGAATAATTATAGCTGGTTAATCAGCATGGACATCCGAAAATAGCTGGGCACTGCAAATAGCAAAAAAACTGAGGACCACCATGTTGAGTGTGATGCTGAGTTCGCCGAGCAGCCTGCTGGCCCGACCACCAAGGTGGAGGAGCCAAGCAGCAAATGTAATACCCGCCCATCCCCCACATTGCTTGCTGACCAACAAGATTGAGATGAGCCAGGGGCTAGTACCAACAGCACGAGAGTAACATCACAACAAGCACCTGCACCTCCATTACCCTAGCCACTTGCACCTGACGACCTGTTGGATCTAACCAAAACTGAACCAGCAGAAACAGGGTATATTGGTTCTTACTAAGTGAAATCGCAACCACAGCCAGGAACAACAAAGGGTCCCCACTCAGTGATATTCAAATATATGACGGGCCTTTGTCAGCAATAGGGAGTTCCATGTTGAGGCATATATCTGTACCTGGGGCAAAGACTGTGTTTTTCTACGGCAAAAGTTCAGGATATGACCAGGTTACTTCTGGAGGCTGTGAGTTAGTCACCAGGGGCTGATCCTGTCATGGTTCATGTGGGGTCAAATTACATTATGAAGGGCAGCTCAGAGCAGCTGAAGATGGATTTTAAAGAACTGATTGGGTCTCTAATTGACACCAACAATACGCCCCATAACATCTGGCCCTCTGCCCTCCCTAAATCGTGGCGTTGAACGGTTCAGCAGAATTTTAGCTCTCCATAACTGGCTACTATTGCAGCCCCTTGGGTGTAACATTTATTTACAATTTTGATACCTTCTGGAAACAAATCTCGTATTATAAGGAGGATGGGATCCACTCAAGTAATATGGCTACAGGTTTATCTGCCTCACCTAAAGCCCATTCTGGTGGGAAGCTGCTACATACCACCAAGTGCTAACAATCAGTATCTGGATAACATCTGTGAAATGCTTGATAATGTATGTGATATCTATAAAGAGGTATACTTTCTGGGTGACTTAAATGTTGACTGGCTTTCATCAGGCTGGCCACTCAAGAGAAAGCTTGAAACTGTAAGTGCCTGCAACCTGGTTCAGGTTATCAATCAACCTACCAGGGTAGTTACACACAGCACAGGAATGAATTCATCAACATGTATTGATCACATTTTTACTAATGCTGCAGACATTTGTTTGAAAGCAGTACACAAATCCATTGGATGTAGTGATCACAATTTAGCAGCCATATCTAGGGAAACCAAAGTTTCAAAGGCTGGGCCTAATATTGTGAATAAGAGGTCATACAATACGTTTTGTAGGGATTCCTATGTTGTTGATGTAAAGAATATGTGTTGGTCCGTGGTGTGTAATGAGGAGCAACCAGATGCTGCACTTGACACATTTATTCATTTGCTTATTCCACTTACTAATAAGCACGAACCCATTAAGAAAATTACTTAAAAACTGTTAAATCACTGTGGATTGATGAGGAATTGAAAAACTGTATGGTTGAGAGGGATGAGGCAAAAGAGATGGCAAAAAGGTCTGGCTGTACAACCGATTGGCAAACATACTGCAAATTGAGAAATCATGTGACTAAACTGAATAAAAAGAAGAAACTACACTATGAAACAAATATAAATGACATAAAGAATGATAGTAAAAAGCTTTGGAGTACATAAAATCAAATTTGGGGCAAAAAGGCTAACTCCGCTCCATCATTCATTGTATTAGATGGCTCATTTATCACAAAACTAACTGATATTGCCAACTACTTTAATTATTATTATTTTATTTTTTATTTTATTTTTTTCATTGGCAAGATTAACAAACGTAGGTATCACATGCCAGCAACAAATGCTGACACTACACATCCAAGTATATCTGACCAATTTCTGAAAGACAAGCTCTCAAGGTCGTCAGGCTGCTGGTTATTAAGCACACCTGTCACCTTCATTACGCGCATCAGTGCCTCATCAGACTCAATCACCTCCCTGATTACCTTCGCTATATATGCCACTCCCTTTGGTTCTTTCCCGCGTTATTGTTTCTGTTCCGTTGCTTCATGTCTGTACTGTACTTGTGTTTCTTGTTTTGGTCCTTGTGTTATTTCTTATTAAAAGTCGCTCCCTGAACTTGCTTCCCAACTCCCGTACACGTTACAGAATAATGCATCACCAAAGGGGAGCATCAGGGAATTTTAGTTTTTTTGTGAATGTAGGTGACGTCAAGTCCGGGTGCTACTGGAGCAGCTGGCTCGTCAGGCTTCCATGCCTCAGCCGGCTCATCAGGTTTACAAGACCCGTTTGCCCAGTCAAACATCCGTTGCGAGTCTACTGAGGTTGCTTCATCTAGCTTGTCAGGCTCCCATGCCTCAGCTGGTTTGTCATGTTCACAAGACTCAGTTGGCTCGGCAGGCTCCCGCGCCTCAGCCGGCTCATCAGGCAGACACCCGCACCTCAGCCGGCTCGACAGGTTCCCGCGCCTCAGCAGAAGTGGCCGGCCCGTTGCTGGTCCTTGGGACCGTCCCTCCAGTCGGCGTCCTGTGGCTAGAGCCGCGCATCAGGGAGGGGGTACTGTAACGTATACTCCCCTTGAGGTAGTCAGGCTGGTCATTATTCCGCACACTAGTCACTATCATTACGTGCATCAGCACCTCATCAGACTCACCTGGTCTGATGAGTCTGAAGAGAAAGCAAGTACAAGATGGGTGTCAGGGAAGGAGTGGCAGTATTATCATAAGGAGACGTGTACATGGAAAACGGAGGAGGAATGGAGGGAAAAAGAGAGGTCTAAGAGAGTGAGGGAAGAAGAGGGTGAGTTGAGTCGGATAAAATGGTGGACAAAAGGGGGATGGTTTGTCAAAGAAGAATGGTAGAAAGTGTAAGCAGAGGGAGCTGAAGACAGGAGGAGAAATGGAAGTAAATGAGAGTGAAGTATCAGAGGTGGTAGGTGTGGTGAAGTTATCAGAGACCGAGGTATTACCGAGGATCAGAATGAAGAAGAGTCTGTGACAGTAGAAGTAAAGTTTATGGAAAAACACTCTTGCCTTTTCATTGATCCATTTGTCGTTTCACAGTTGGGGAAAAAATAGTTGGGTCATGTGGTGAAGGTAACTGGAAGTGGTCTAGTGATAATTGTTTGTGTTTCTGTTGGGAAAGGAAGAATGCTCTTGAAATAAAACGAATGGGGGCAAGAAAGGTGAATTGTTTCGTTCTCAGGAAAAGGGCACCAATGAAAGGAGTGATAACTTGGGAAGCAGTAGATAAAAACATTGACCAGCTGAGGGCAAAGATTCCCGGTGTATGTGATGCTCGTCGTTTGATGCGACGACAGGGAGGCGAGAGCGGGGAAACAGAAGATTCATTAAGATGTTACAGGTGTCAAGCTTATGGGCATGTGGCAGAAGTGTGTAGGAGGGAGGGTCCAAGGTGTGAGAAGTGTGCAGAAGTGCATGAGACAAAGGAATGTGTAGCATGGGGGAAAGTAGTGGAATGTGTTCATTGTAGGGGTGCCCATAGAGCTGGGGATCAGAAATGTCCCGTGCGAGAGAGGCAGGTTGAGGTTTCCAGGGTTAGAGTAGTGCATTAGTTGTCATATGCTGAGGCAGTGAAGAAAGTAGAGGAAGATGGGTTAAGGGGGAGGAGTGATGAGAGTAGTAGATATATACCAGTTCAGAGGGATAGGGAAAAAAGTGAAATATGTTTCAGTAGGATTCTATTGTTATAATTTATAGCGATAGTTATTAATTGTACTGCGGGGATGGATCGGAAGTCTCAGAAAATGAAGGCTGTGGTGGCAGCTGCAGAGAGGTATTTGGGTGTGTGAGACTTGACAGCAGAAGAGTTACCGGGTGTGTTAAGTGGTGATGTCCCATCCGTTCAGGGTGATGGCATGAGGTAGGAATAAATACATAGGGTGGTGTTCGTTTTATTTTATAGTATATAATATATTTTGAAATGAGTGAGTATAGTGTTAGATGGTAGGGTATTTATTTAGTACATTTTTCTTCTTCAAGTAAAGTATAATGGAGTTGTACTCCAGTCTAGTATGTGGCAGTAATGCAACAAATTGGATGCCAACCTCCGTTAAACCTCATAGAAGAAGAAAAAGTCTTTCCCTTGGCGTTGATTGTTTATGTTCTGTTTCATGTCTGTACACTGCTCGTGTGTCTTGTTTTGTTCCTTGTGTTATTTATTATAAAAAGTCACTCCCTGAACTTAACGTAAGTGTAGAAGAAGGGGGAAAAAATTATAATTTTCTATCAACAATGAAAAGCCCTGACAAGGTCTGACAACCTGGATGGAAAATTACTGAGGACGATAGTGCCAAGTCCAGAACAGACTATGGAAGGTGTACAGTATTACATACTGTAGTGCCATGACTAAATGGAACTCTATTCCACATCAAGTAACTCATGCCAGCAGTAAAATTAGATTTAAAACAGATAAAAATACACCTTATGGAACAGCAGGAACTGTGAAGCAACACAGACATAGACACATGCATACACACACACGATAACATACACACTATACACACATGTACACATGGATTTTGTGTTATAGATACGTGGTGATAGAGTAGAGGCCTGAGGGCAAACACTTAATGTGTTATGAATGTATTGTAAGGATTTAAAAATGTATAACTCCCTTAATTTTACTGGACCCCAGGAAGAGTAGCTGCTGCCTTGGCTAATGGGGATCCATAGTAAATACAAATTCAAATACAAACATTGTGTGCTTTCTTGTGTGCAAAATTACAGTTGTTGTGTATATGGCTGATTTTCAGATTTGTTATGTGTGGGTGTAACGGTTTTCCTCCTCTTCTGAGGAGGAGTAGGAAGGATCGGACCAATATGCAGCGTGGTAAGTGTTCGTCATTTTATTAAACTGAACAGAACACTACATTACAAAGTAAACAAAAAGAACAACTGAAACAGTTCCGTCTGGTAACTAAAACAAAGACAGAAAACAACTACCCATAACCCATAGTGGGAAAACAGGCTGCCTAAGTATGGTTCTCAATCAGAGACAACGATTGACAGCTGCCTCTGATTGGGAACCATACCAGGCCAAACCAATAGAAATAGAAAACATAGAACACAAAACATAGAATGCCCACCCCAACACACGCCCGGACCAAACTAAAATAGAGACATAAAAAAGGAACTAAGGTCAGGACGTGACAGTGGGCCGCAAATCGTTCTTGTTTTATTTATTTATTTATATTTAATGACGGTTGTTGATGTGTACGGCTACATTTTAGATACATTTTTGTACATTTGTACAGTAGTAGGACCAATCTACATTGTGTTTTTAGGGCTCTAATGCTCCATTAATTTAAAATGCCCCCTCGGGCATGTCATCCTGGAGCTGGGCCTGTCTACAAGATGCTACTCTCACTGCCATCACCTGGCCATTCAATTAAAAAGCAGAATCTGAAGGATATCACTGGTTGAAACCAGATTAAACAGATACAGGAAATGAAGAGAGAAGGCATTCAAGGCTTAGCCAACTGTATGTGCATACCTGGGGTAGTATTAGGAGTAATACCATTTCCTGCCCTGGCTGTGTCTGTGGCAGCAGCATGGCGCAACTGGAGCGTTGTTTAATAGCCTGCCATGGTGTTAGGGTGGCGGGAGATCAGGGGGAAAGACCCAGTGCCTGAGGCAAATCAGTCCAGAGAGGAGCACTGTGCTGGTGACAGTGAGACTTCTAGCAATGGGAATATATCTGAAACACCTGTTACAGGCATGCCAGTTTCCATAGTGATGACTGAGACTTGGAGAGGGTAGGAGAGAGGATAGGAGACAGGAAGAGACGGGGAGAGACAGAACAGCTCTGGTTCCGTCGTTGTGAGAGACTAAGCAAGATATTGAGAGACGGAAGGGAGTCATTTCACCTCAAAAAGCACAATAAACAGGATTTCGACACCCACCATCTCAGATTGTCCTGAAATCGTTTCTGTTGTTAGAAACAGATAGGATTAGCATTCCTGAAACTTTTTCTTTGCAACTTTGGGTAGAAAACCAATAGCTTTCCCTCATGATAAAATGTATTGTATGGTCATCCTCACAATTCAAGCAAGTCCTCCATGAAAATAATTATGTTTGTCCGTCTCTTAGGCTTTGTTTGTATCCTGGAAAACGGTTCCTCTCAGTGGGGTTGATTCCCTTAAAAAACGGTCTGGATTAGTTAGATCATTCCTGGCGAACCTGCAAACCATTAGGCTACAATTCTAATGGTTTCTTATGGTTTCTAATGGTCTTCAAATGGCAAAAGTCCCAAACACACACTATTGTTGTAATGGTACTGGGTTGAGTTGGGTTTAATGGTAAATGTTACTATCACACTACAAATCAATTCTAATAATTGTATGTATTGCATTACTTTATTAGAGTAGCCACATTTTTGTCACTAAGTTTTGGGCTTGTAAGAAACGTCCCATTTGAGATTGAACCACATGGATAGCCCTCGCAGAGAGCTGCCATTTGTTGGACAATTCAAGGAGAGTTGGGTTGAAACATTAGGTTGCTAAGACAAGGATCAACTGAGTTACTGGCATGATCACACAATTGACCACACAATTTATTTTCATCATGAGCAAAAGCCATTGATTTTCTACCAAAAATGTGCAAAGAGAATCCATTTAATAAACACAAGAGACCAGAATGGATATAAGGGTGTTGCGGCAGTAGCAGTAACAGCGGCATCCAGTGGGAAAATCATGGTACTTTCAGACTCATTTATGGTAAATCATGCAAGTGACTCAAATGGCACATTTCTCTAAACGGAGGGAGGGGGGGGGGGCATTGCCAGATTCGCAGGGAATACATTACAAAGGATGAAGAAACAAAACTCCCAAAGCAGCTCCATACTACTTGTCAGACAGAGAACTGATACTGTATGTTGGTTGTTGGGGTGGGATTGGCATGGTGTGTGGGGTGTGTGTGGGTGGCTTTTGATCATTTTATTGAATTCCTTATGTCTTCATCTTTGTTACGAAGACTTATGGTCGAAATCGGATATTAGGTACTATATTTATTGAATATGAATCCTATAAATGAAAATGGCCAATTTGGATGCAATTAATTAACATCTCAGAGATCAAATTAGATTTCAGCAGAAGAATGTTTCAGGGATGCTAATCTTATCTGTTTTAAACAGAAACAATTTCAGAACAATCTGAGATGGTGGGTGTCATTGCTTGCTGAAATTACATGGAATGACCTAGGGGGAGACTGAGATAGACTAAAATAAAATAGGGCAGACTAGGAGAGACTGGCAACAATGGGCATCTATCTGTTTGACCTCTCTCTAGCATATCAACTCCCAGCTCAATTAGGACTGGGAACACTGGTGCCAGTCTCACACAGAGCAGGCCCAGCCACTGTAGCAAGGCAAACACACAGACAACAGTGGCTTGGGCAACACTACATACAACATGGCTCCCTTTCAATTTGAGGATGAAAGTTATGGTAACATCAGAGCCCTATTCATCTCAAATGAATAAAACAGAGTATGGCCAACACTTATGCAAGCCAACGGACACATGTAAATATATGTTCAATTACACTTTAGTGGCATAGAGACTATGCAGTACATATAAAACGCAGTCATACGTAGGCATATAGTGCAAGCATCACCAACTCTGGTCCTGAAGACTTTAGTCTGCATACACACTGTAGCTCTCAAGGACCAACGTTGTTGACCACTACACTACATATAGTACATGCTACACTTTAAAGGACCCAGCCACCCACCTATCCTCTATACAGGATGTCTTATGCATAATTGGTCAAAGATAACTCCAACACAACAGCCTCAGCAGGCGGCCATCTTGCTCTCTCCTGTCAAACAGGCCTGTGAAGGCTACAAGCTGCTACATTTTACTGCAGGAGACAGCCAGCTAACTGTTGCTACAGTGAGACCTTATACCCTGGTAACCATCAACTGAACCCTGTCAGAACCCTTTTTCTGTCAGAAGAAAGAATCTGAATCGTTCCACTGCTTATCTGTCTATTTACATTTCAAAGGCTTGGCCAGAACAGCAACTAAACTCTGTCTTCACAGAATTGGCTTGTTTATGTGTTAACCATCTTTTGAAGGAGAGAAATGAGGATAGGAGTGAAATTGGAACTGTGGAAAGGTTGTCAGAAGATAAGCCATTTTGGAGAGAACCTCTGAGAGGACAGTGATTCATTCCATTTGTTAAAACGGAATGAAGGGTGGATTTGATGTGAGGGAATAGGACTTCTTAACTTCATAGCAGGAATTCAGAAACCTTGTACATGTAAATTCTACAACATTATAAACTGGGTGGTTCGAGCCCTGAATGCTGATTGGCTGACAGCCGTGGTATATCAGACCTTATCAAATCCAATCAAATTTTATTTGTCACATACACATGGTTAGCAGATGTTAATGCGAGTGTAGCGAAATGCTTGTGCTTCTAGTTCCGACAATGCAGTAATAACAAGTAATCTAACTAACAATTCCAAAACTACTGTCTTGTACACAGTGTAAGGGGATAAAGAATATGTACATAAGGATATATGAATGAGTGATGGTACAGAGCAGCATAGGCAAGATACAGTAGATGGTATCGAGTACAGTATGTACAAATGAGATGAGTATGTAAACAAAGTGGCACAGTTTAAAGAGGCTAGTGATACATGTATTACATAAGGATACAGTCGATGATATAGAGTACAGTATATACGTATGCATATGAGATGAATAATGTAGGGTAAGTAACATTATATAAGGTAGCATTGTTTAAAGTGGCTAGTGATATATTTACATCATTTCCCATCAATTCCCATTATTAAAGTGGCTGGAGTTGAGTCAGTGTCAGTGTGTTGGCAGCAGCCACTCAGTGTTAGTGGTGGCTGTTTAACAGTCTGATGGCCTTGAGATAGAAGCTGTTTTTCAGTCTCTCGGTCCCAGCTTTGATGCACCTGTACTGACCTCGCCTTCTGGATGATAGCGGGGTGAACAGGCAGTGGCTCGGGTGGTTGATGTCCTTGATGATCTTTATGGCCTTCCTGTGACATCGGGTGGTGTAGGTGTCCTGGAGGGCAGGTAGTTTGCCCCCGGTGATGCGTTGTGCAGACCTCACTACCCTCTGGAGAGCCTTACGGTTGAGGGCGGTGCAGTTGCCATACCAGGCGGTGATACAGCCCGCCAGGATGCTCTCGATTGTGCATCTGTAGAAGTTTGTGAGGGCTTTTGGTGACAAGCCAAATTTCTTCAGCCTCCTGAGGTTGAAGAGGCGCTGCTGCGCCTTCTTCACGATGCTGTCTGTGTGAGTGGACCAATTCAGTTTGTCTGTGATGTGTATGCCGAGGAACTTAAAACTTGCTACCCTCTCCACTACTGTTCCATCGATGTGGATAGGGGGGTGTTCCCTCTGCTGTTTCCTGAAGTCCACAATAATCTCCTTAGTTTTGTTGACGTTGAGTGTGAGGTTATTTTCCTGACGCCACACTCCGAGGGCCCTCACCTCCTCCCTGTAGGCCGTCTCGTCGTTGTTGGTAATCAAGCCTACCACTGTTGTGTCGTCCGCAAACTTGATGATTGAGTTGGAGGCGTGCGTGGCCACGCAGTCGTGGGTGAACAGGGAGTACAGGAGAGGGCTCAGAACGCACCCTTGTGGGGCCCCAGTGTTGAGGATCAGCGGGGAGGAGATGTTGTTGCCTACCCTCACCACCTGGGGGCGGCCCGTCAGGAAGTCCAGTACCCAGTTGCACAGGGCGGGGTCGAGACCCAGGGTCTCGAGCTTGATGACGAGCTTGGAGGGTACTATGGTGTTGAATGCCGAGCTGTAGTCGATGAACAGCATTCTCACATAGGTATTCCTCTTGTCCAGATGGGTTAGGGCAGTGTGCAGTGTGGTTGAGATTGCATCGTCTGTGGACCTACTTGGGCGGTAAGCAAATTGGAGTGGGTCTAGGGTGTCAGGTAGGGTGGAGGTGATATGGTCCTTGACTAGTCTCTCAAAGCACTTCATGATGACGGATGTGAGTGCTACGGGGCGGTTGTCGTTTAGCTCAGTTACCTTAGCTTTCTTGGGAACAGGAACAATGGTGGCCCTCTTGAAGCATGTGGGAACAGCAGACTGGTATAGGGATTGATTGAATATGTCCGTAAACACACCGGCCAGCTGGTCTGCGCATGCTCTGAGGGAGCGGCTGGGGATGCCGTCTGGGCCTGCAGCCTTGCGAGGGTTAACACGTTTAAATGTCTTACTCACCTCGGCTGCAGTGAAGGAGAGACCGCATGTTTTCGTTGCAGGCCGTGTCAGTGGCACTGTATTGTCCTCAAAGCGGGCAAAAAAGTTATTTAGTCTGCCTGGGAGCAAGACATCCTGGTCCGTGACTGGGCTGGATTTCTTCCTGTAGTCCGTGATTGACTGTAGACCCTGCCACATGCCTCTTGTGTCTGAGCCGTTGAATTGAGATTCTACTTTGTCTCTGTACTGGCGCTTAGCTTGTTTGATAGCCTTGCGGAGGGAATAGCTGCACTGTTTGTATTCGGTCATGTTACCAGACACCTTGCCCTGATTAAAAGCAGTGGTTTGCGCTTTCAGTTTCACACGAATGCTGCCATCAATCCACGGTTTCTGGTTAGGGAATGTTTTAATCATTGCTATGGGAACGACATCTTCAACGCACGTTCTAATGAACTCGCACACCGAATCAGCGTATTCGTCAATGTTGTTATCTAACGCAATACGAAACATCTCCCAGTCCACGTGATGGAAGCAGTCTTGGAGTGTGGAGTCAGCTTGGTCGGACCAGCGTTGGACAGACCTCAGCGTGGGAGCCTCTTGTTTTAGTTTCTGTCTGTAGGCAGGGATCAACAAAATGGAGTCGTGGTCAGCTTTTCCGAAAGGGGGGCGGGGCAGGGCCTTATATGCGTCGCGGAAGTTAGAGTAACAATGATCCAAGGTCTTTCCACCCCTGGTTGCGCAATCGATATGCTGATAAAATTTAGGGAGTCTTGTTTTCAGATTAGCCTTGTTAAAATCCCCAGCTACAATGAATGCAGCCTCCGGATAAATCGTTTCCAGTTTGCAGAGAGTTAAATAAAGTTCGTTCAGAGCCATCGATGTGTCTGCTTGGGGGGGGATATATACGGCTGTGATTATAATCGAAGAGAATTCCCTTGGTAGATAATGCGGTCTACATTTGATTGTGAGGAATTCTAAATCAGGTGAACAGAAGGATTTGAGTTCCTGTATGTTTCTTTCATCACACCATGTCACGTTGGCCATGAGGCATACGCCCCCGCCCCTCTTCTTACCAGAAAGATGTTTGTTTCTGTCAGCGCGATGCGTGGAGAAACCCGTTGGCTGCACCGCTTCGGATAGAGTCTCTCCAGTGAGCCATGTTTCAGTGAAGCAAAGGACGTTACAGTCTCTGATGTCCCTCTGGAATGCTACCCTTGCTCGGATTTCATCAACCTTGTTGTCAAGAGACTGGACATTGGCAAGAAGAATGCTAGGGAGTGGTGCACGGTGTGCCCGTCTCCGGAGTCTGACCAGAAGACCGCCTCGTTTCCCTCTCTTTCGGAGTCGTTTTTTTGGGTCGCTGCATAGGATCCACTCCGTTGTCCTGTTTGTAAGGCAGAACACAAGATCCGCGTCGCGAAAAACATATTCTTGGTCGTACTGATGGTGAGTTGACGCTGATCTTATATTCAGTAGTTCTTCTCGACTGTATGTAATGAAACCTAAGATGACCTGGGGTACTAATGTAAGAAATAACACGTAAAAAAACAAAAAACTGCATAGTTTCCTAGGAACGCAAAGCGAGGCGGACATCTCTGTCGGCGCCGACCACAGGTATGACAAAACATTTATTTGTACTGCTCTAATTACGTTGGTAACCATTTTATATTAGCAATAAGGCACCTCGGGTATTTGTGACATAAGGCCAATATACCACAGCTAAGGGATGTGTCCAGGCCCTCCACCATGCGTCGTGCCTAAGAACAGCCCTTAGCCGTGGTACATTGGCCATATACCACACATCCTCGGCCCTTATTGCTTAATGATACAGCCCCCAAAGTCAACTTCTTGTGCCTCAGCTGCCAAGGAGGGATTTCAATTCAATTCAATGAGAGTGCAGGGCATCCTCATGCAGTTTAAGCATGAATCAAAGAGAGAACAAGCAGGAAAAGCTATCTTTTGTTGATGACTCCCCCATCCTGAGTGAGTCTATTCACATCTCATTCTCAAACTGCCCTGCAGACGACCAGCCCCGAGAGGAGAGCCCCCCCCCCCCCCCCCCCCCCCCCCCCCCCCAGCACTGAACAGACTGAACCTCTGCACTACTCCTCCTTTGTTGAGAGAGATAAATGTACAGACTGGAGAGAGAGATGGGGGAGCTCAGGGAGCTAGTCCACACACTCCAGACTGAACAGACCCTCAAAACAGACAAGCACAACATCCCCCCAACAAGACCTGGAGGGTTGAATGTGGAGACAGACGGCTGTCTGAGAGAGCTGGCTGCACGCTGGACTGAGATGAGAGAACTTGAGGGGAGAGAGGAACACATGGCACAGCTAACAGCACTGAAAGAGTAGAGAGAGAGGAACACTTGGTACAGCTAACAGCACTGAAGAAGGAGGAGAGGAACACACAGCCCAGCTAACTGCACTTAAGGAGGAGGAGAGGAACACACAGCCCAGCTAACAGCACTTAAGGAGGAGGAGAGGAACACACAGCCCAGCTAACAGCACTGAAGAAGGAGGAGAGGAACACACAGCCCAGCTAACAGCACTGAAGAAGGAGGAGAGAAACACACAGCCCAGCTAACAGCACTGAAGAAGGAGGAGAGGAACACACAGCCCAGCTAACAGCACTTAAGGGGGAGGAGAGGAACACACAGTTGTCAGGTGTCAGTATAAACTACATTTGTTTATGCAAGTTAGCCATATCAGCTATGTTTTTTAAAAAGGCAGTAAATGAGGCTGAATTAACTGTTTTGCTGCCAGACATGCCTCCACTGATAGCCAGGAGTAGCGGTGTTAAGGATTCACTCCATGTGCTGAAAAGAACGCTCTGCTGTTGGGACAGCTCTATGTAGGCCCTAACAGTTTGTAGGCACCGTTCGGCACCGTTATAGTGGAATGAATGTATTGTTTAGTGTTGTGTTGTGTAGTGTTGATCAGGGTTGCCCACTCTGGCATGCATCTAAAACATTTTTTGTGTTTTCCACACCAAGATTTACATGCTAAAATCACCACTGCTTAGGGGGTATGCTAGTTTGGTATAGAGCAGACCTAACCCACTCTATTAAATTAGTCAAAACAAGAACATTTTACATCTGTCTAGAAATTAATAAGGAAATTATTTCAACAGAGAAAAACGTCCTCACGTGTGCTACCTATATCCAGTGACACCCCTATCAGATCACAGAAAAATCACAGTCTACTTGAACAGAGCAATACTCAATCATGAGGCATCAAAGCCAAAGGAACTGCATAATATTAAGGAGGAAAGTAGTGTAGAAACCTACCAAAAAACAATTAGGAAACAATAAATTCCATCCTTTTTAGATAACTTCCTGGACAAAATGGTTCACTGTAATAGTGAAGGTGTAAACTTGGCAGTGGAAACCCTAAACAGTATCTTAGCTTCCCTATCAAATACAAATTCCATCTAGACACCGTTGCCCTAGAGCACACAAAAAACTATTCATACCTCGGCCTAAACATCAGCGCCACAGGTAACTAGTATAAACCCTAAACAGTATCTCAGCTTCCCTATCAAATACAAATTCCATCTAGACACCATTGCCCTAGAGCACACAAAAAACTATTCATACCTCGGCCTAAACATCAGCGCCACAGGTAACTTCTAAACTCAGCAAAAAATGAAACTGACTTGTTTCAGGACCCTGTCTTTCAAAGATAATTCGTAAAAATCAACATAACTTCACAGATCTTCATTCGAAAGGGATTAAACACTGTTTCCCATGCGTGTTCACTGAACCATAAACAATTAATGAACATGCACCTGTGGAACAGTTGTTCTCTGTTAAGACACTAACAGCTTACAGACGGTAGGCAATTGAGGTCACAGTTATGAAAACTTAGGACACCAAAGAGGGCTTGCTACTGACTCGGAAAAACACCAAAAGAAAGATACCCAGGGTCCCTGCTCATCTGCGTGAACGTGCCTTAGGCATGCTGCAAAGAGGCATGAGGACTGCAGATGTGGCCAGGGCAATAATTTGCAATGTCCCACTGTGAGACGCCTAAGATAGCGCTACAGGGAGACAGGACGGACAGCTGATCGTCCTCACAGTTGATGATGAAGTTATTTAGTCTGTCTGGGAGCAAGACATCCTGGTCTGCGACGGGGCTGGTTTTCTTTTTGTAATCCGTGATTGACTGTAGACCCTGCCACATACCTCTTGTGTTTGAGCCGTTGAATTGCAACTCTACTTTGTCTCTATACTGATGCTTAGCTTGTTTGATTGCTTTGCGGAGGGAATAGCTATAATGTTTGTATTCGGTCATGTTTCCGGTCACCTTGCCCTGGTTAAAAGCAGTGGTTCGTTCTTTCAGTGTCGTGCGAATGCTGCCATCAATCCATGGTTTCTGGTTTGGGAATGTTTTAATAGTTGCTGTGGGTACGACGTCGCCAATGCACTTTCTAATGAACTCGCTCACTGAATCAGCGTATTCGTCAATGTTGTTGTTGGATGCATTGCGAAACATATCCCAATCCACGTGATCAGCAGTCTTGAAGCGTGGAATCAGATTGGTTGGACCAGCGTTTAACAGACCTGAGCGCGGGAGCTTCTTGTTTTAGTTTCTGTCTGTAGGCTGGAAGCAACAAAATGGAGTCGTGGTCAGCTTTTCCGAAAGGAGGGCGGGGGAGGGCCTTATATGCTTCGCGGAAGTTAGACTAACAATGATCCAGGGTTTTACTAGCCCTGGTTGCACAATCGATATGCTGATAGAATTTAGGGAGTCTTGTTTTCAGATTAGCCTTATTAAAATCCCCAGCTACAATGAATGCAGCCTCAGGGTATGTGGTTTCCAAAGTCAAATAAAGTTTGTTCAAGGCCATCGATGTGTCTGCTTGAGGGGGAATATATACGGCTGTGATTATAATCGAAGAGAATTCTCTTGGTAGATAATGCGGTCGACATTTGATTGTGAGGAATTCTAAGTCAGGTGAACAGAAGGACTTGAATTCCTGTCTGTTGTTATGTTCACACCACGTCTCATTAATCATAAGGCATACCCCCCCCGCCCCTCTTCTTACCAGAAAGATGCTTGTTTCTGTTGGTGCGATGCGTGAAGAAACCAGCTGGCTGCACCGACTTCGTTAGCATCTCTCGAGTGAGCCATGTTTCCATGAAGCAAAGAACGTTACAGTCTATGATGTCTCTCTGGAATGCTACCCTTGCTCGGATTTCATCAACCTTGTTGATACAGTGCCACTGACACGGTCCGCTACCAAAACCTGCGGACGTGAGTAAAACATTTAAACGGGCTAACCCTCGCAAGGCTGCAGGCCCAGATGGCATCCCCAGCCGCGTCCTCAGAGCATGCGCAGACCAGTTGGTGTGTTTACGGACATATTCAATCAATCCTTATCCCAGTCTGCTGTCCCCACATGCTTCAAGAGGGCCACCACTGTTCCTGTTCCCAAGAAAGTTAAGTTAACTGAGCTAAACGACTACCGCCCCGTAGCACTCACTTCCGTCATCATGAAGTGCTTTGAGAGACTAGTCAAGGACCATATCACCTCTACTCTACCTGACACCCTAGACCCACTCCAATTTGCTTACTGCCCCAATAGGTCCACAGACAACGCAATCGCAACCACACTGCACTCTGCCCTAACCCATCTGGACAAGAGGAATACCTATGAGAGAATGCTGTTCATCGATTACAGCTCAGCATTTAACACCATAGTACCCTCCAAACTCGTCATCAAGCTCGAGACCCTGGGTCTCGACCCCGCCCTGTGCAACTGGGTACTGGACTTCCTGACGGGCCGCCCCCAGGTGGTGAGAGTAGGTAACAACATCTCCACCCCGCTGATCCTCAACACTGGGGCTCCACAAGGGTGCGTTCTGAGCCCTCTCCTGTACTCCCTGTTCACCCACGACTGTGTGGACATGCACGCCTCCAACTCAATCATCAAGTTTGCGGACGACACAACAGTGGTAGGCTTGAATACCAACAACAACGAGACGGTCTACAGGGAGGAGGTGAGGGCCCTCGGAGTGTGGTGTCAGGAAAATAACCTCACACTCAACGTCAACAAAACAAAGGAGATGATCGTGGACTTCAGGAAGCAGCAGAGGGAGCACCCCCATATCCACATCAACGAGACAGTAGTGGAGAGGGTAGTCATTTTTAAGTTCCTCGGCGTACACATCACGGACAAACTGAATTGGTCCACCCACACAGACAGCGTTGTGAAGAAGGCGCAGCAGCGCCTCTTCAACCTCAGGAGGCTGAAGGAATTTGGCTTGTCACCAAAAGCACTCACAAACTTTTACAGATGCACAATCGAGAGCATCCTGTCCGGCTGTATCACCGCCTGGTACGGAAACTGCTCCGCCCACAACCACAAGGCTCTCCAGGGGGTAGTGAGGTCTGCACAACGCATCACCGGGGGTAAAGTACCTGCCATCCAGGACACCTACACCACCCGATGTCACAGGAAGGCCATAAAGATCATTAAGGACAACAACCACCCGAGCCACTGCCTGTTCACCCCGCTATCATCCAGAAGGCGAGGTCAGTACAGGTGCATCAAAGCAGGGACCGAGAGACTGAAAAACAGCTTCTATCTCAAGGCCATCAGACTGTTAAACAGCCACCACTAACATTGAGTGGCTGCTGCCAACATACTGACTCAACTCCAGCCACTATAATAATGGAAATTGATGTAAAACAAATGTATCACTAGCCACTTCAAATAATGCCACTTAATATAATGTTCACGTACCCTACATTACTCATCTCATATGTATATACTGTACTCTATACCATCTACTGCATCTTGCCATCATTATGTAATACATGTATCACTAGCCACTTTAAACTATGCCACTTTTATGTTTACATACCCTACATTACTCATCTCATATGTATACACTGTACTCGATACCATCTACTGCATCTTGCCTATGCCGTTCTGTACCATCACTCATTCATATATCTTTATGTACATATTCTGTATCCCTTTACACTTGTGTGTATAAGGTTGTAGTTGTGGAATTGTTAGGTCAGATTACTCATTGGTAACTACTGCATTGTCGGAACTAGAAGCACAAGCATTTCGCTACACTCGCATTAACATCTGCTAACCATGTGTATGTGACAAATACATTTTATATGATTTGATTTGACAGTGGCAGACCATGTGTAACAACACCTGCACAGGATCGGTACATCCGAACATCACACCTGTGGGACAGGTACAGGATGGCAACAACAACTGCCCGAGTTACACCAGGAACGCATAATCCCTCCATCAGTGCCCAGACTGTCCGCAATAGGCTGAGAGAGGCTGGACTGAGGGCTTGTAGGCCTGTTGTAAGGCAGGTCCTCACCAGACATCACCGGCAACAACGTCGCCTATGGGCACAAACCCACCGTCGCTGGACCAGACAAAAAGTGCTCTTCAATGACGAGTTGGGGTTTTGTCTCACCAGGGGTGATGGTCGAATTCGCGTTTATTGTCAAAGGAATGACTCTGGAGCGGAATTGATTTGGAGGTGCAGGGTCCGTCATGGTCTGGGGCGGTGTGTCACAGCATCATCGGACTGATCTTGTTGTCATTGCAGGCAATCTCAATGCTGTGCGTTATGGGGAAAACATCCTCCTCCCTCATGTGATACCCTTCCTGCAGGCTCATCCTGGCCAGCGAAGAGCCCTTATCTCAATCCCATTGAGCACGTCTGGGGCATGTTGGATCGGAGGGTGAGGGATAGGGCCATTACCCCCAGAAATGTCCAGAAACTAGCAGGTGCCTTGGTGGAAGAGTGGGGTAACATCTCACAGCAACAACTGGCCAATCTGGTGCAGTCCATGAGGAGGAGATGCACTGCAGTACTTAATGCAGCTGGTGGCCACACCAGATACTGACTGTTACTTTGGATTTTTACCCCCCCCCCTTTGATGTTACCCCCCCCCCCTTTGTTTAGAAACACATTATTCCATTTCTGTTAGTCACATCTCTGTGGAACATGTTCAGTTTATGTCTCAGTTGTTGAATCTTGTTATGTTCATACTAATATGTACACGTTAAGTTTGGTGAAAATGAACGCAGTTGACAGGGAGAGGACGTTTTCTTTTTTTGCAGAGTTTACACGAGGCAAGAAGGGCCTTCTACGCCATCAAAATGAACATAAAATTTGACATACCAATTATGATCTGGCTAAGAACCCATTGCCATTTATGGTTGTGAGGTTTGGGGTCCGCTTACAGTGCCTTGGAAAAGTATTCGGCCCCCTTCAACTTTGCGACATTTCAGGCTTCAAACATAAAGATATAAAACTGTATTTTTTTGTGAAGAATCAACAACAAGTGGGACACAATCATGAAGTGGAACGACATTTATTGGATATTTAAAACTTTTTTAACAAATCAAAAACTGAAAAATTGGGTGTGCAAAATTATTCAGCCCCCTTAAATGAATAATTTGTAGCGCCACCTTTTGCTGCGATTACAGCTGTAAGTCGCTTGGGGTATGTCTCTATCAGTTTTGCACATCGAGAGACTGAAATTTTTCCCATTCCTCCTTGCAAAACAGCTCGAGCTCAGTGAGGTTGGATGGAGAGCATTTGTGAACAGCAGTTTTCAGTTCTTTCCACAGATTCTCGATTGGATTCAGGTCTGGACTTTGACTTGGCCATTATGTTTATTTTTGAACCAGTCCATTGTAGATTTTGCTTTATGTTTTGGATCATTGTCTTGTTGGAAGACAAATCTCCGTCCCAGTCTCAGGTCTTTTGCAGACTCCATCAGGTTTTCTTCCAGAATGGTCCTGTATTTGGCTCCATCCATCTTCCCATCAATTTTAACCATCTTCCCTGTCCCTGCTGAAGAAAAGTAGGCCCAAACCATGATGCTGCCACCACCATGTTTGACAGTGGGGATGGTGTGTTCAGGGTGATGAGCTGTGTTGCTTTTACGCCAAACATAACGTTTTGCATTGTTGCCAAAAAGTTCAATTTTGGTTTCATCTGACCAGAGCACCTTCTTCCACATGTTTGGTGTGTCTCCCAGGTGGCTTGTGGCAAACTTTAAACAACACTTTTTATGGATATCTTTAAGAAATGGCTTTCTTCTTGCCACTCTTCCATAAAGGCCAGATTTGTGCAATATACGACTGATTGTTGTCCTATGGACAGAGTCTCCCACCTCAGCTGTAGATCTCTGTAGTTCATCCAGTGATCATGGGCCTCTTGGCTGCATCTCTGATCAGTCTTCTCCTTGTATGAACTGAAAGTTTAGAGGGACGGCCAGGTCTTAGTAGATTTGCAGTGGTCTGATACTCCTTCCATTTCAATATTATTGCTTGCACAGTGCTCCTTGGGATGTTTAAAGCTTGGGAAATGTTTTTGTATCCAATTCCGGCTTTAAACTTATTCACAACAGTATCTCGGACCTGCCTGGTGTGTTCCTTGTTCTTCATGATGCTCTCTGCGCTTTTGACGGACGTCTGAGACTATCACAGTGCAGGTGCATTTATACGGAGACTTGATTACACACAGGTGGATTGTATTTATCATCATTAGTCATTTAGGTCAACATTGGATCATTCAGAGATCCTCACTGAACTTCTGGAGAGAGTTTGCTGCACTGAAAGTAAAGGGGCTGAATAATTTTGCACGCCCAATTTTTCAGTTTTTGATTTGTTAAAAAAGTTTTAAATATCCAATAAATGTCGTTCCACTTCATGATTGTGTCCCACTTGTTGTTGAGTCTTCACAAAAAAATACAGTTTTATATCTTTATGTTTGAAGCCTGAAATGTGGCAAAAGGTCGCAAAGTTCAAGGGGGCCGAATACTTTCGCAAGGCACTGTACCAACCAATAATTTACAAAATGGGAGAAACACCAAATTGAGACAGAAAACAGCAAAAAATATCCTCTGTGTGCAAAGTGAAACACCAAACAATGCATGCAGAGCAGAATTAGGACAAAACCCACTAATTATCAAAATCCAGAAAAGAGCCTTTAAATTCTACAACATCTGAAAGGAAGTGATTCCCAAACCTTCCATAACAAAACCATCACCTACAGAGAGATGAACCTGGAGAAGAGTCCCCTAAGCAAGTTGGTCCTGGGGATCTGTTCACAAACACAAACAGACCACACAGAGTTTCAGGGCAGCAACACAATTAGACCCAACCAAATCATGAGAAAACAAAAAGATCATTACTTGACACATTGGGAAGAATTAACAAAAAAACTGAGCAAACAAGAATGCTTTTTGGCCATAAACAGAAAGTACAGAGTGGCATAATACCTAAGCAGCGAGATTTACCAGTTGCCACAAGAAAAGGGCAACCAGACACATGACAGACTTTATTAATTGAAACATCCAAATGTGGGCCTTTTACCAGATATTTTTTTCTTATGGAATGTTATATTTTCATAACTGATTTTAAAAAATGGGTATTTCATAGCCTATAGATCATAGATCAGATTCTGCCCTTATGAAAGCGTTTATTTTAGGCCATATAAAGAACAGCTATGTATTATTTAATGAAAAGCAGCAAACAGACACATTGTTTCACATGCTTAATAAAATACTCAAACAGAAACAGGCAATAGGCTATACAGCTGGTTTTACAGTTCCCCTGCCAAATAACCCCGCCTACAAGGAAACTCGACATACAGTGGCAAGAAAAAGTATGTGACCCCTTTGGAATGACCTGCACTTCTGCCTAAATTGGTCATACAATTTGACCTGATCTTCATCTAAGTCACAACAACAGACAAACACAGTCTGCTTAAACTAAGAACACACAAACAATTATACGTTTTCATGCAGGGTGGGAAAAGTATGTAAACCCTTGAATTTAATAACTGGTTGACCCTATTGGTAGCAATAACATCAACCAAACGTTTTCTGTTGTTGTGGGTCAGACCTGCACAACGGTCAGGAGGAGTTTTGGATCATTCCTCTTTTCAGTTCAGCAATATTCTTGGGATGTCTGGTGTGAACCGCACTCTTGAGGTCATGCCACAGCATCTCAATCGGGTTGAGGTCAAGACTATGACTGGGCCACTCTAGAAGGTGTATTTTCTTCTGTTGAAGCCATTCTATTGTTGATTTACTTCTGTGCTTTGGGTCGTTGTCCTGTTGCATCACCCAACTTCTGTTGAGCTTCAATTGGTAAACAGATAGCCTTACATTCTCCTGAAAAATGTCTTGATAAACTTGGGAATATATTTTTCCGTCAATGATAGCAAGCTGTCCAGGCTCTAAGGCAGCAAAAAAGCCCCAAACCATGATGCTCCCTCCACCATACTTTACAGTTGGGATGAGGTTTTGATGTTGGTGTGCTGTGCCTTTTTCCTCAACACATAGTGTTGTGTCTTCCTTCCAAACAACTCAACTGTAGTTTCATCTGTCCACAGAATATTTTGCCAGTAGCACTGTGGAACATCCAGATGCTCTTTTGCAAACTTCAGACGTGCAGCAATGTTTTTTTTTTGGACAGCAGTGGCTTCTTCCGTAGTGTCCTCCCATGAACACCGTTCTTGTTTAGTGTTTAACATATCGTAGACTTATCAACAGAGATGTTAGCATGTTCCAGAGATTTATGTAAGTCTTTAGCTGATACTCTAGGATTCTTCTTAACCTCATTGAGCATTCTGCACTGTGCTCTTGCAGTCATCTTTGAAGGACGGTCACTCCTAGGGAGAGTAGCAACAATGCTGAACTTTCTCCATTTATAGACAATTTGTCTTACCGTGGACTGATGAACATCAAGGCTTTTAGATATACTTGTATAACCCTTTCCAGCTCTATGCAAGTCAACCATTCTTAATCTTGGGTCTTCTGAGATCTCTTTTGATCGAGGCGTGGTTCACATCATGCTTTTGTGAATTGCAAACTCAAATTTTGTGAGTGTTATTTAAAGGGTAAGGCAGCTCTAACCGACATCTCCAATCTCGCCTCAATGATTGTACTCCAGATTAGTTGACTCCTGACTCCAATTAGCTTTTGGAGAAGTAATTCGCTTAGGGGTTCACATACTTTTTCCAACCTACACCGTGAATGTTTAAATGATGTATTCAATATAGACAAGAAAAATACAATACTTTGTGTGTTATTAGTTTAAGTAGAGTGTGTTGGTCTATTGTTGTGACTTAGATGAAGATCAGATCTAAGTTTATGACCAATTTATGCAGAAATCCAGATAATTCAAAGGGTTCACATACCTTTTCTTGCCACTGTATCTCGACGCCATCGAGTGCACAAGGGGTTTGTGCACTGTGGCTCTTCCACAAAAAAATGTTGCTCTAAAAAAAACACACGTAGAGAGAGAGAGAGAGAGAGAGAGAGAGAGAGAGAGAGAGAGAAGAGTGACTATATGGGATTGAAACTCAACCTCATTTAGCATGCATTAATAAAGCCATGTAAAAAGCTGATCACACTCCACACATTAAATATTCCTCTACAAAGTGAAATATTCATGCTGCTTTGAGAATCAAAGCGACAACTCTCATTTAAAGGAAATCAACTAGCCGAGCAGAGAATTTGGGCGTTGGTGGGTGAGGGGGGGAGGCAAAGAAGAAGAAGCGAAGGATGGGAGTGATAAGGGAGAGGAAGAAAGAGTGCAAAGGGGGTATGAGACATCCCAGTTCTATTTCTGGAAACAGTGTACAATAACCGCTGCATCACAGGCACTTCTCTTAAATAGGAAAAGCATAACTGAGAGAAGTCAACCAGCGGAGAAGTGGAAGAATCCATCTGTACTGCACTTGTACTCAATATCCACACTGTCATCCGCTTTCCAGCCTCCAGTCAACAGTTCTACTCACGAACATATCATGCCGCAAACTCCAATTAGATTACTAAATGTCAAAAACACTGTCTAAGGCTGTCAGCCTCCTCTGCCTCAGCTCTCTGTATTTTGACAACACCAAGTATTCTCCCTCTCCCTTTGCTATCTCTCTCCCCTCACAGTTCCCATATTTTCCGTTCCATTGCAATCAACTCTCTGTCTGCTTGTCATACTAACAGAGAGAAGCAGCACCAGCAGTACCTACAGCACAGTTAGTGCCATTTTTTACGTCAAAGTTTCCCAGTGCCTCTCTCAGCAAAGGACCTCAGACAGGGAAGGGAAAATATCTGTTGCCTAAGTAGCCTATTTCCTAGGCATCTCTCAGAGGGAAAAGCTGTGAAAGGTGACTTAAGTGGCTCTTAATCCAGACGGGACGTTCAAGATCTGTCAAGTTTAATCGTGGTTCCCAGCACCCTGAGGCTTCCTGTTATGGTTGAGTTGCGGAAAAATCCATTTGTACCCCGGCTGGCACAAGTGTGTGTGATTAATAGTTGTTTATGGGATTGGCCAGGGCACATTAACGCTAGTGTTATTGATGGTATCCGCTTCAAATTCGACCAAAGAGTCAATTATAAGGTCTGTGGTAAATGTGGAGGGTCAGAAAATTAGAGATTGTGTGTAACTACACTTTCCATGGCAGTGGGATAAGGAAGAAACATGTAGTCTCAACATGATTTGACCCCATTTCTGGGTCAATCTCTCAGAAGCTTCTCTAACATGACTTGCACCCCATCTGCCAGTATAAACATCAATTGGCGACAACGGTGAGATGAGAGAGGAAGACAAGTCAGCATTATGGATTTAGTTTTCTTCCCAAACAAATCTCTACTCAGCACTGAGAAACGCTCCTAAGAGACTGTGTGTGTGTGTGTGTGTGTGTGTGTGTGTGTGTGTGTGTGTGTGTGTGTGTGTGTGTGTGTGTGCGCGTGTGTGTGTGGGCGTGCGCGTGCGTGCGCGTGCGTGCGTGCAGTGCGGTGCGTGTGCGATCATGACAAAGGGGGAGAAGCTTGCCACAGCTGAAGACAAGGCTCAGGGACAATCATGCCATCACATCCTAGTTGAGCCTAGGTGAACTTCAATGTACTAAAGGACTACTCTAGAAATGTTTGACTTTGTCACAGGAAAGATAGGAATGAGTATATGACGTTGTTTGTTTGTGTTACACCAGAATACAAGGGAAAGCAGTTATGCATCGTAGGGGACCGAAAATGTTTTTGGCAGTGGTACTCCAGTAAGTGTGACTCATTGCAGACATAGGCACTAGACTCCTAGTCTTCACCCAGTAGCTCAGATTGTCACTGGTCATTTTGCCGCTCTTACATGCTTTTAATTTGTGTATTAGGCTATAGTCCTAGTGGAATACACTGTATGTACAGAAGAAATTGAAATTGTCAAAGCTAATTATTGTTATTATATGTGTCAAGGGATGGGTGTAGCTGGTGCATGGAAGTCAGGCGCAGGAGAACAGAGATGAGTGGACAAAGCACTTTACTCAGGGAATATTTAAAACAGGACGCAACAGCGCCACAAAAACAAATGCCCAAAGAACAAGTGAGACAGCACAAGGTACACACAACCAAGTACAAAGTACCGGCTGCCACAAAGCACTGGTAAATAACAAAACCCGGCGTACATAGGCCGGAAGTGTACCAACCTGACAATAAACAATTTCGAACACAGATATGGGGGGAACAGAGGGTTATATACACGACAAGTAATGAGGGAATGTAAACCCAGTGTGTGGGAAAACAAGACAAACAAATGGAAAATGAAAGGTGGATCGGCGATGGCTAGAAGACAGGTGACGTCGACCGCCGAACGTCGCCCGAACAAGGAGAGGAACCAACTTCGGCAGAAGTCATGACAGTACCCCCCCTTGACGCGCGGCTCAGGCAGTGCGCCGACACCGGCCTCGGGGACGACCCGGAGGGCGAGGTGCAGGGCAATCCGGACAGAGACGGTGGAACTCCCAAAGCATTGAAGTGTCCAACACGTTCTCCACCGGAACCCAGCACCTCTCCTCCGGTACTGAAGGCCCCTCGCCCGACACCTCGAATCCAGTATGGAGTGAAGGGAATACGCCGGGGCCCCCTCGATTGGCGGAGGAACCTCCCGCACCTCAGACTCCTGGAGCGGGCCAGCCACCACCGGCCTGAGGAGAGACACATGGAACGAGGGGTTAATTCGGTAATCGGGAGGAAGCTGTAACCTGTAACTAGCCTTGTTCAGTCTCCTCAGGACTTTAAATGGCCCCACAAACCGCGGTCCCAGCTTCCGGCAGGGCAGGCAGAGGGGCAGGTTTCGGGTCGAGAACCAGACCCGGTCCCCCGGTGCCAAGGCGCCAGAACCGGCTGGTACCCCAGTACGCACTGGAATGGGGAGAGGTTAGTGGAGGAGTGGCGGTCCCCGTTACTCTCGGGTGAAAACCAGAGGTAAGGCTGATCGAGACCCCCAGACGTTCCATGAACGCCCTCCAGATCCTCGAAGTGAACTGGGGACCCCTATCATACACTATATCCTCAGGCACCCCGTAGTGCCGGAAGACGTGCGTAAACAAGGCCTCCGCAGTCTGTAGGGCCGTAGGGAGACCGGGCAGATGGAGGAGACGGCAGGACTTAGAAAAACGGTCCACAACGACCAGGATCGTGGTGTTACCATGGGATGGAGGAAGATAGGTAAGGACATCCACCGACAGGTGCGACCAAGACCGCTGTGGAACTTGTAAGGGGTGTAGCTTACCTCTGGGCAGGTGCCTAGGAGCCTTACACTGGGCGCACACACTGGGCGCACACAGAGCAGGAGGAAACATATACCCTCACGTCCTTAGCCAAAGTGGGCCACCAGTACTTCCCACTCAGACAGCGCACTGTCCGACCTCTGGATGACCAGAGGAGGGTGACTTGTGGGCCCAATAGATCACGGACAGCAGACGGAACGTACAAATGCCCAGAGGGACACTGGAGGGGAGTGGGCTATGCAGGTAGCGCCTACTCAATATCCACGTCCAGCTCCTACACTACCGGCTCCACCAGGCAGGAGGCCAGGAGTATGGGAGTGGGATCCATGGGCCGCTCCTCTGTGTCATACAGCTGGGACAATGCGTCTGCCTTCATGTTCTAGGAGACTGGTCTGTAAGAAAGGGTCAACACAAAACGGGTGAAAAACATGGCCCACCTTGGCTGGCGAGGGTTCAGTCTCCTCGCTGCCCGGATGTACTCCAGATTGCAGTGGTCAGTCCAGATGAGAAAAGGGTGTTTAGCCCCCTCAAGCCAATGTCTCCACGGCTTCAAAGCCTTGACGACAGCCAACAGCTCCCAGTCCCCCACGTCATATTTTCCCTCCGCCGGGCTGAGCTTCCTCGAGAAGAAGGCACAGGGGTGGAGCTTTGGTGGCGTAGCCATGTCTGCCTCAGCCGACCACTGCAAACGTACCGGTCCCCCCTTCAGCAGTGAGGTAATGGGAGCCACTACCTGACCGTGGTGGGAGTTGGCCAATTACGCACGGCTGAAATGCGGTCACTCTCCATCTCCACCCCTGAGGTGGAAATGCAGTACCCTAGGAAGGAGACGGACTGCTGGAAAAACAAGCATTTCTCGGCCTTGTTGTATAGGTAATGCTCCAACAGGCGACCAAGCACCCTGCGCGCCAGCAACACATGCTCGGCGCTTGTAGCGGAGTATATCAGAATGTCATCAATATACACCACTACACCCTGCCCGTGCAGGTCCCTGAAAATCTTGTCTACAAAGGCTTGGAAGACTGCATTGGAAGACTGCATTCATCAACCCGTACGTCATGATGAGGTACTCATAATGCCCTGAAGGTACGCATGACATGGTACTCATTACAGCCATGTAATACCCTTTGAACCTTAATCTGCTTTTCAGCTGAGTTAAACACCTCATAGGTGAAATGTCAATAGCTAATGGACAGTGACTTGGCCTTATATTGGTTTTGGCTGGGTTTTATTTTCCCAGCTCGCCCAGTACAGCACCAGTGGTCTAATAAGTGGTCCCAGTGGTCCCTACTAATCCCGATTACCAGGCTGTTTCCTCCAGAAGGTGTCAGAATAAAGCCAGCTCTTAATTTAATGGAGAGATGAAGAGCTTTACAGGGACACAGATGACTCACAATGCATGCAGCCTCCTTTCTCACTGGCTCACTACTGTACATAGTCCCACCTCAGTACTGACACCATAACCCGTATAGCCACCGTAACACACATACACACAAAATACTCATATGTAGGACATACCTTTCTGCAGCCTCACCTCTCCTCACTCCCCTCTCCTGACAACCTCACTGTGCTGGGGGAGGGGGAATAAGCACAGCCCAGGACAGAGTCTATCTCTGGGAATAGACTCAGACATCCCCCTGAGTATGGCTGGGTAGACACAGGATATCCCCAGCAGCTATCTCATGTCATCTCATGTCAAGAATTAGACAGGGAAGGATAGGAAAAAGGATGTCAACAATGTCAAGATTCTCCAGAACTATGTTGAATTGAATTTAAGATAGACTTTCTGGCTGCCATATCTAGTCATTGTCATATCTTGTAATTAATCTCAAACTAAATCCCCCTATATTCATGCATATTGTGGCACTTTCTTTCTTGCCTCCTTGATATTGTGAGAAGAAATACATCTGAGGGTGGAAAGGAAGATGTTAGACCGGGTTCAAAACTATATCCCACTCTCTTTACTCTGTGTCTCTCTACTCTGTGTCTATCTACTCTGTGTCTCTCTACTCTGTGTCTCTCTACTCTGTCAGCCCGGTTCCCTCAGTAAGACATGGTTGGGTAGTGAGTGGCACTTTGGGAAACTGGGGACTTACACAGTCAAGTCTCTTACCCTAAGGAGTAGGTCAGGTGTTGTCAAGAGTCAAGACCAGAATGCAACAACGAGCATAGCAAAGCTCTATAGATTCAAAGCCCAGCACAGGCACTTGCCCAGGGGGAGGCTGTGTGGAGATAAATAGGCATGGCTGTCTGCGGCTCCTTTCTTCCGAGTATCTGTCTTTTCCCCCGCCCACCCAACTTCTCCAGGAGAAACAGAGAGACAGCACAACCATCCTATGTCTCCAATAGCCTAAGTAGGTGTTAGGCTTCTAGGCTTCTAGGCTTCTAGGCTAGTACTGTCTCTGATCGATTATCATCTCTCTCTCTACAGTTCAGCTAGCCTCTATGTTCCAAAAGTGGGAAATTGTATTACCAAATGATTAAAATCTATTAAGAGAATGCGATGAATAGTGGACGTCCATATTCCACTGGCCAGAAGGGTTCCACGTCATTCAGCCTCTCTCGTCTAGGTAGAGAGCGTGGAAGATGCAGATAAATGCAGAAGCCAAAATAACCCCGCCTAAATCAAGGCAACCCCACTGAACTTAAAGTGAGGGAGGAATAAAGAATGGGTCTTGGGCGAGGTGTGTCTGATGTATATGACAGTGGCCCCTTCACGGCTGGGTCTGGCCTGGCAAATCCACACTCAATGACATGATCTAATTAAGACTCACATAGAGCAGCTGAATTGAAAGGGCATTTTGGGAGATTGACGTCACTGCACTGTCAATGACACTGCGTCATTCAAATAGCATCTATGTCTGGACAGAGAGCGGAGACTGGATTTGACAGATTGGAAGAGTGATTGAGTGTGTGTGTGTGTGTGTGTGCGTGTGTGTGTGTGTGTGTGTGTGTGTGTGTGTGTGTGTGTGTGTGTGTGTGTGTGTGTGTGTAACTTGGATAAACAATTGCCATCCACTTCCAAAGCCATAGTCTCGCTCTCAGTCCAGTCAATGAGGATTCAGTTCTCCTCATGTGTAAGGGGGTACATTGAGATGCTTGTATAATGCAGCAACACCGACCTCATGTGGTGCTGTTGGCACAGTACACAGACTGTACACACTAGACATCCATGACAACAGCGCTGGCAAGGTAGTTTACACTGGGACACATAGTTCAGATCATAGAGAATGATAGAGGCCTCTAGTGGCTGAAAGGCCGTATTAGCATGGGCACCGCCATTGAGGGTTTCCACCACTTTAATGTAGTCAACTGGGTGGGACTTCCAACTTCATTGGCTGATCCCTCCTGGTGACCCTTTTGGAGTCATGTCCAACAGGATCATCAGGAGGGTTCAGCCAATCATGAAGAAAAAAATGGACTACTTAGTTCAAAATGGAGAAAGCCTCAATGGCGCTGCCCATTCTGTCCCAGACACTATATTGGCACCGATACAAAGATGAGCCCTCTTTCTATCTCTATGGGCAGAGATAGAACAATGAGCTTTGGCAATGGACTGTTTCTGTATGAGTTATCTATGGACAGGCACTCGAGTTTGAAGTGGATGGAGTACAGGGCTTAACTCCTTTCTGATTGATTAGAAGGGCATCCTAGAATGGACATTGAAACAAGATAACGGGACAGTTGGAAAAGATATCGGGACAGTTGGAAAAGAGATCCCGAACACTTTGCAATCAAGACCCAATAAGCTCCTACAAATGAAGGCCGTACTTGTTACAAAGTTAGAGAAAGCTAAACCAACAACCACACATATCATCATGGATATAACCCGTTTTAACATGGACATTGCCCTTGAGGGCTTCCATCATTTTAAAGTAGTCAACTGGGTGGTATTCCTATGAGTTGGGAGCAATCAGCCAATGAAGAAGAAGAAAATTGACTGCTTTAAAATGGAGATGCCCATGCTGTCAGACTCTATAATGGCACAGATACAAAGATGAGTCCTCTATCAATGAGGAGGTTCGATTAGTCTCGCCCGGGCGCCTGTGTAGGAGTGTTTTGCACCAGGTAAAAGTTCATTACATCAGTTTTGGAACCGGGCTGCCTCCCAGGTATGAGCCAGGTACCCTGTTCAAAGCCCACTGTGAAGTCGGCTCAAAACAAAGTAATAGAAGCACGTGGAGTAATACATAGGATTCTGTGTTTTCAAATGCAAAAGTGATTGCTTTTGAGTTTTGTTTGCCTTCCAAATATAAACGAATGAAAAATAAAAATGATTTTATGTAAAATGTATGTTTTATTATGTTTGGGATGGTGTCACGAGACTACATAGCTATATCCTTATCTCACAGTAGCACTTGCTTCCCCAAAAATGTTTGGGCACACAATGATCTGGTTTATGCATGAACTGATCATCTGAACTGGTGCCTTCCACAGAATAATGGAATTCCTTCCTGTGCAGGATCCAGAGCACAAAGCACAAGAATAACTGTGGTCAATATGTATCTACTGCCAGTATAACAGACTAGGATATAAAATATATACCAAGAAAGCAAAGGTAACTGAACTAAATGACTATCGCCTCGTAGCACTCACTTCTGTCGTCATGAAGTGCTATGAGAGGCTAGTTAAAAGGATCATATCACCTCCACCTTACCTGACAACCTAGACCCACTTCAACTTGAATACCACCCTAATAGATCCACAGACGATGCAATCGCCATCACACTGCCCTATCCCTTCTGGAAAATAAGAATACCTATGTAAGTATGCTGTTCATTGACTATAGCTCAGCCTTCAACACCATAGTACTCTCCAAGCTCATCCTTAAGCTTGGGGCCCTGTGTCTGAACCCCGCCATGTGTAACTGGGTCCTGGACTTCCTGACTGGCTGCCCCCAGGTGGTGAAGGTAGGAAACAACACCTCCACTACGCTGGTCCTCAACACAGGGGCTCCACAAGGGTGCATGCTCAGCCCCCTCCTGTACTCCCTGTTCACCCATGACTGCATGGCCATGCACACTTCCAACTTAATCATCAAGTTTTCAGACGACGCAAAAGTAGTAGGCCGGATTACCAACAATGACGAGGCAGCCTACAGGGAGGAGGTGAGGGCCCTGGGGGAGTGGTGCCAGGAAAATAACCTCTCCCTCAACAAAACAAAGGAGCTGATAGTGAACTTCATGAGACAGCAGAGGGAACACACCCCCATACTCATCGACGGGGCCGCAGTAGAGAAAGTGAAAAGCTTCCAAGTTCCTCGGCATACACATCACTAACGATCTGACAAGGTCCACCCACACAGACAGTGTGATGAAGAAGGTGCAACAGTGCCTCTTCGACCTCAGAAGGTTGAAGAAATTTGCCTTGGCCCCTAAGACCCTCACAAACTTGAACAGACACCATTGAGAGCATCCTGTTAGGCTGTATCATCACCTGGTACGGCAACTGCACCACCCAAAACCTCAGGGCTCTGCAGAGATGGGTGCGGTCTGCCTAACGCATCACCGTGGGCACACTGCCTGCCCTCCAGGGCACCTACAGCACCCGATGTCACAGGAAGGCCAAAAAGATCACACAAGCCATGGCCTGTTCACCCGCTATCATCCAGAAGGTGAGGTCAGTCCCATGGTGTTTATACTTGCATACTATTGTTTGTACAGATGAACGTGGTACCTTCAGGCATTTGGAAATTGCTCCCAAGGATGAACCAGACTTGTGGAGGTCTACAATTATTTTCTGAGGTCTTGGCTGATTTCTTTTGATTTTCCCATGATGTCAAGCAAAGAGGCAGTTTGAAGGTAGGCCTTGAAATGCATCCACATGTACACCTCCGTTTGACTCAAATTATGTCATTTAGCCTATCAGAAGCTTCCAAAGCCATGACATAATTTTCTGGAATTTTCCAAGCTGTTTAAAGGCACAGTCAATTTAGTGTATGTAAACTGCTGACCCACTGGAATTGTGATACAGTGAATTATAAGTGAAATAATCTGTCTGTAAAGAATTGTTGGAAAAAGTACTTGTCATGCACAAAGTAGACGTTCTAACCGCCAAAACTATAGTTTGTTAACAATACATTTGTGGAGTGAGCCACTTCTCAGTAAAAGGCACTACAGCCCGCTTGGAGTTTGCCAAAAGGCACCCAAAAACTCTAAGACCATGAGAAACACGAATCTCTGGTCTGATGAAAACAAGATTGAACTCTTTGGCCTGAATGCCAAGTGTCACGTCTGGAGGAACCTGGCACAAGGGACTGGAAGACTAGTCAGGATCGAGGGAAAGATGAACGGAGCAAAGAACAGATAGATCCTTGATGAAAACCTGATCCAGAGCATGCTCAGGACCTCAGACTGGGGCAAAGATTCACCTTCCAACAGGACAACGACCCAGAGCACACAGCCAAGACAACGCAGGAGTAGCTTTGGGACAAGTATTTGAATATTCTTGAGTGGCCCAGCCGAAGCCCGGACTTGAACCCGATCGAACATATCTGGAGAGACCTGAAAATAGCTGTGCAGCAACACTCCCCATCCAGCTTGACAGAGCTTGAGGGGATTTGCAGAGAAGAATGGGAGGAACTCTCCAAATACAGGTGTGCCGAGCTTGTAGCGTCATACCTAAGAAGACTCGAGGCTGTAATCACTACCAAAGTTGCTTCAACAAAGTACTGAGTAAAGGGTCTGAGTAAAGGCGCTGACAATCACTGTTTACAATCTAAGGTAACACAAAGTAATTTAGTCACCTCAACCAGACTCAGCTGAGGTCTAGAACTTAGGGAAGGATTTGTACCAAATTCAATGCTCTTAGTTTTAGAGATGTTCAGGACCAGTTTATTACTGGCCACCCATTCCAAAACAGACTGCAACTCTTTGTTAAGGGATTCAGTGACTTTATTAGCTGTGGTTGAATCATCAGCAAATCAAATCAAACATGATTTGTCACCTGCTACAGCAGGTGTAGACCTGACTATGAAATGCTTACTGACCAGCCCTTAACCAACAATGCAGTTCAAGAATGAGTTAAGAAAATATTTAACAAATACACTAAAGTAAAAAATTCTAAAAGAGTAACACAATAAAATAACAATAACGAGGCTATATTCAGGGTGTACCGGTACAGAGTCAATGTGCAGTGGTACAGGTTGGTCGAGGTCATTTGTACATGTAGGTAGGGCTGACGTGACGATGCATAGATAATAAACAGCAGGTAGCAGCGTAAAAAACATGAGTATGCAAAGCTGTCATCAAGGCCCAGGGTGGCTACTTTGATGAAACTAAAATATCAAATATATTTTGATGTCTATAACACTTTTTGGGTTACTAAAAGATTCCATATGTGTTATTTCTTAGTTTTGTTGTCTTCACTAATATTCTACAAGGTCAAAAATAGTCCAAAATAAATAAAAACCCTTGAATGGGTAGATGGGTGTCCAAACTTTGACTGGTACTGTAAGTTTTCTCAACGACAGGTTATGGTCAATAATGTCAAAGGCTGCACTGAAATCTAACAGTACAGCTCCCACAATCTTATTATCAATTTCATTCAACCAATCACCAGTCATTTGTGTGGGTGCAATAGATGTTGAATGCCCTTCTCTATAAGCATGCTGAAAGTCTGTTGTTGATTTGTTTACAGAGAAATAGCATCATATTTGGTCAAACAACTTTTTTTGCCAAGAGCCATCATTCATTATATAATTGATCTTGGCTTCATATAATACAGTATATTCGTCTTTTTGTTGAGTTTAGTTACATAATTTCTCAATTTGCAGTAAGTCAGCCAGTCAGCTGTGCAGCCAAACATATTAGCCACTCCTTCAGCCCCATCTCTTTCAACCATGCAGTTTGTAAATTCCTTATCAATCCATGGAGCCTTAACAGTTCTAACCGTCCGTTTCTTATGTTTATCAATAATTGGAAGAAGTAATTTTCATAAATTGTGCAGCATCTGGATGCTCCTTATAAATCACACCAGACCAAAAAATAAGTCTGACGGTATAGGCCTACATAAAAAAGTGCTGTATGAAGTATTTTAGAGAACAGTAGCACAGAACAGTTAAGAATGAATGCTTATATTAGCTATGTTGGCAGAGGTTAACAATGTCCTTTATATTATGTGTGACTCTGAGCAATGTTCCAATCCAGTTTTAGTCTCTTGAGGTTTTGTGTTGATATATTTCCAGAAGCTGGAACGTGGAGGGATGTGAAGGTGAAAGGGACGCCCCCTTGTCTCAGGACCTTTCACACTATCTCAGCCAGCGTGGGGGACAGACTGTTTGTCTTCTCTGGAGGGGACTCAGTTGCCATACTTACAGTTGGAAGTTTACATACACATAGGTTGGAGTCATTGAAACTCGTTTTTCAACCACTCCACACATTTATTGTTAACAAACTATAGTTTTGGCAAGTTGGTTAGGACATCTACTTTGTGCATGACACAAGACATTTTTCCAACAATTGTTTACAGACAGATTAATTCACTTATAATTCATTGTATCACAATTCCAGTGGATCAGAAGTTTACATACACTACATTGACTGTGCCTTTAAACAGCTTGTAAAATCCCAGAAGAGAATGTCATGGCTTAGAAGCTTCTGATAGGCTAATTGACATCATTTGAATCAATTGGAGGTGTACATGTAGATGTATTTCAAGGCCTACCTTCAAACTCAGTGCCTCTTTGCTTGACTTCATGGGATAATCAAAAGAAATCAGTCAAGACCTCAGAAAAAAACTGTCGGCCTCCACAAGTCTGGTTCATCCTTGGGAGCAATTTCCAAACGCCTGAAGGTACCACGTTCATCTGTACAAACAATAGTACGCAAGTGTACACACCATGGGACCACACAGCTGTCATACTGCTCAGGAAGGAGATGCGTTCTTTCTCCTAGAGATGAACGTACTTCAGTGCGAAAAGTGCAATCCCAGAACAACAGCAAAGGACCTTGTGAAGATACTGGAGGAAACAGGCACAAAAGTATCTATATCCACAGTAGAACGAGTCCTATGTCAACATAACCTGAAAGGCCGCTCAGCAAGGAAGAAGCCACTGCTCCAAAACCGCCATAAAAAAAGCCAGAGTATGGTTTGCAACTGCACATGTGTACAAAGATTGTACTTTTTGGAGAAATGTCCTCTGCAAGCCTCATGAAACAAAAATAGAACTGTTTGGCCATAATGACCATCATTATGTTTGGAGGGAAAGGGGGAGGCTTGCAAGCCTAAGAACACCATCCCAACCGTGAAGCACCGGAGTGGCAGCATCATGTTGTGAGGGTGCATTGCTGCAGGAGGGACTGGTGCACTTCACAAAATAGATGGCATCATGAGGCAGGACAATTATGTGGATATATTGAAGCAACATTTCAAGACATGAGTCAGGAAGGTATAGCTTGGTTGAAAATCTGTCTTCCAAATGGACAATGACCCCAAGCATACTTTCAAAGTTGTGGCAAAATGGCTTAAGTACAACAAAGTCAAGGTATTGGAGTGGCCATCACAAAGCCCTGACCTCAATCATATAGAACATTTGTGGGCAGAACTGAAAAAGCGTGTGCGAGCAAGGAGGCCTACAAACCTGACTCAGTTACACCAGCTCTGTCAGGAGGAATGGGACAAAATTCACCCAACTTATTGTGGTAAGCTTGTGGAAGGATACCTGAAACGTTTGACCCAAGTTAAACAATTTAAAGGCAATGCTACCAAATACTAATTGAGTTTATGTAAACTTCTGATCCACTGGGAATGTGATGAAATAAAAGCTGAAATAAATCACTCTATACTATTATTCTGACATTTCACATTCTTAAAATAAAGTGGTGATCCTAACTGACCTAAGACAGGGAATTTTTACTATGATTAAATGTCAGGAATTGTGAAAAACTGAGTTTAAATGTATTTGGCTAAGGTGTATGTAAACTTCCGACTTCAACTGTATCTCGGACCCCAAGCCTCACGTCTTCGACACAGGTTGGACATACATTTAGAATTCTGCCAATACAACACATTCACACAGTAGTCACAGAAGAACCAGTCCAAATGTGTATCAATGGCTCAGTAGTACAGAGTCAACCAGCTGGTGTGCCTCCCATATTTTAATCTTTCAGAAAGTACCTACTGAACATGGCTGTAGGAGGAGATATGTCGTGTTTTCCTCCGTCTCTGTTTGTAGTTTCCTGCCCCTGCTCTCAGCCAGACACAGGGCTGACATGCTCCTCCTAGACATGGCCACTTGGTGGCAGCAGTGGGTTCCAAACTCTATTTCCATGAAGTTATGGCAAGAGAGAAGCTCCACAGCGACATGTACTCTTTGGATACCAGAAAGTATTCAACAGTCATACATACACATGAAGAACTTGGTCCTGCTGTAGTTGTATTATATTGTGTCCTCTGTTGAAATGTATAATTCTATGTTGGGCATGAGAAGTGTTACGGCTGGTCCTGTTAACTACTGCTTTTGGTTGCTATACTTCCTCTAGGCAGTATGATGTGGGAGAAGGTCCAAGGTAATGGAGATATCCTCCCAAGGGTGGCTGCCCACTCAGCTGTAGCCCTGCGAAAAAACATCTACATCTTTGGAGAGATGACCTCAGAAGCGGACAGCAACGCAATGTCCAGATTTCAGTGTGGTGAGGCTAACAATATCTACTTTAGATTGTGTAATTAATGTGGTTATACTCGAGGTAATAATACATTGATGCATGTATCCTATATGGAGTTAATACATTATTTAAACCTTCACTGTTTTGTAATACTGATGCACCTTGAGCACTTTGTTAAACTCTTCCCATCCTGTGCAGACAAAAGACACTGGACCCTGCTGAGGTTTGAAGGGGACCTGACACCCAACAGACTGGGCAGCAGTGGAGGGGGCCCAGACCTCCCCAGCATCAGAGACACTACAGCTTGCCTTTGTGTTTGGAGGGATGGACACTCAGGGGGTCATACACAGTGACTGTTTCAACTCCTAACATGACCTAGATACTGCTCTAGAAAATGCTGTGTGCATGTAGAAATAGTGTAAGTATTGAATGGCCAATAATTGTGCTTAAAGTAGTGCTTCATTCAACATGGACTTTGAAAAAAAACTTTCCCCACATTTTTCTAGAGCCACCGAACACACTGATTGGCACATGTTTTTCTGTTGCATTGGAAAGGTCTGGTGTGTTTCATGGTCAATTCCACATATGCTTAATGAGCTTTGTCGCCATGACAAACGCTTATTTCACTTTCTGAAATCTGTAATTAATTTTGCCGTTTGTGCAGAGGGTGTTTTAGTTGCGCAGCCAAAAGGTGTATTTACACACGTCTCGTGTAAATAGTCAGGCAGGTCTGTCTCCCTGTCAATTGAATAGAGCGCGTTCACCCCATGTTAGTGGGCAAATGGACATCTTCAAATCAAAACTCAACCTCAATTTACACACTTATTATCCCAAACTCCATTTGACAAGCCTGACAAATTCCTATTTACACTAGTCAATTTTGACACTAGAATAACTGACTCGTGCCTTAGGCAGTTTTCATAGGGATTCAATGCTTTTCAAAGGCAGTACCTCTTTAAAACAGCCAACCCTATGCATAAGGTGCACATCCAATGACATGTTGGTTCAACGCTTGGAGTAAAGCTTAGTTTATACCCTACGTACATAGCTGCAAGTAGCTATGCAAAATGTCCAGGAGTGTGAAGCCCCGCAACTCAAGAGCGCCATGTTGCGTTGCTAGGGTATAAATTATAAAAAAAAGCAAGCACCTGCCGGGTGTCCACAAGTGGCAATTCAATAAAGAATCAATTGGGAAATGAACTGATGTTCTGTGGTCAGAGGTTATGGACAGACCTGCTGCACACAGCCAATGTTACTTATGGACAGTTACAAATGTGGTGGGTGCTTATTTGTCCCATTTCACACATGTACAGGTATGTATAACCACACAAGTGCAAATTGGAAATGGGTCTTTTGCATATCCCAACCCACTCAGAAGGGTCACAGCCAGGACCTGCCATTATCATCACAACCCTGGAGCAATTAGAGGTAACTGCCTTGCGCAGGGGCTGTCTTCTCACAGGTAGTCGAACTAGCGACCTTTTGATTGCTGGCCCAACGCTCCAACATCTAGGCTACCTTCAGGGTTACACATTTGTGGTCATGTGTAAATTGATGCAGATGAATAGAGGCAAAGCAAAGACATTTGTATCAAACATTTATTATTTCAATGTCTTAACAGTAGAAAGCCTTTTCTACAATGACCAGATTCAATAAATAACTTGTTAACATTGCTTGGGAACATGTCAGTTACCCTGTCACCCAGAACCGCCCAACCCCTTCCCCTGGAGAACCCATTTTCAAACTGCCTGAGAACAGCAGCGAGCCTCGAATCCAGGCTGACTATACCTCCGCCACACAGCGAAGTGAACATCTCACTTCTAAACAATATTTCAGAAGTCTTTCCAGCAGATTCATCATGGTTGCATTTCCTCTCACCATTTAAGTCCAATATGTACATCTGTGCCACTACCAGAGAGGCGAGGGGGCAATAGAACAGAAAGCAGAGAGTTGCTCATGTAGGCTGTGGAGACCCTCAAGACAGCCTTACAACTCGTCCTTTTGATCCTGATCTCCCTCTGCCTCAGTAGGGGGACCGCCTGCACTTCCGTAAAGCTTGCTGATGATGGGCTGCGCCACCTCTTCCAGCTCCTTCTTCTTGGCCTGGAAGTCCTCCAACTCAGCATCTTGGTGAGACTCCATCCACTCAATCTTCTCCTCTACTGCTTTCTCTATGGCTTCCTTGTCCTCGGGAGAGAGCTTGCCACCCAGCTTCTCCTTGTCACCGATCTGATTCTTGAGCGAGTAGGCGTAGCTTTCAAGCTCATTGCGGGCATCAATGCGCTCCTTCAACTTCTTGTCCTCATCGGCAAAGCGCTCTGCATCATTGACCATCCGCTCAATGTCCTCAGGCGTCAGACGATTCTGGTCGTTGGTGATGGTGATTTTGTTCTTGTTGCCCGTTCCCTTGTCCTCGGCTGTGACGCGCAAGATGCCATTGACGTCAATCTCGAAGGTGACCTCGATCTGGGGCACACCCCGGGGTGCGGGGGGGATACCAGTCAGGTCGAAGGTACCCAGCAGGTGGTTGTCTTTGGTCAGGGGACGTTCACCTGGAGGAAGAGGGAAGTAGAAAATTAGAAAACAGAGCCAAAGTTGTGTAAAATTGCCACACCCATCATTAGTGAAGGTAGCTACAAGGGGCAGTGATGAATCAAAAGGCGCTTACCCTCGTGAACTTTGATGGTAACGGTGGGCTGGTTGTCAGAGGCAGTGGAGAAGATCTGGGACTTCTTGGTTGGCACCACAGTGTTTCTGGGGATCAGCTTGGTCATGACTCCTCCCACAGTCTCAATACCCAGGGTCAGGGGGCACACATCCAGAAGAACAATGTCATCTGATGGACAGCAAACCATTAGTTGTGATAGAAAATCTAGCCTACATTTCCTTATGTAAAAATAAAGAATGAAATGTGAAGATACCTCTGCCTAAACTGAGCATAGTGTATGAAGTGCATGGCGTCAGCACATTGACCAAGACCCACTTGTGTCCTCCTCTCCAGACAGCACTCCAGCCTGCACGGCAGAGCCGTAGGCCACAGCCTCGTCAGGGTTGATGCCCCTGGAGGGCTCCTTGCCATTGAAAAACTCCTTCACCAGCTGCTGGACCTTGGGGATACGAGTGGAGCCGCCCACCAGGACAATCTCGTCAATGTCGGTCTTCTTCAGGTCAGAGTCCTCCATCACCTTCTGCACAGGCTTCATGGTGGAACGGAACAGGTCCTGAAAGACAAAAATGGCAAATTAATGAGGTTCAATTAAGTGGAACATGAATGTGATCATTTGAGTTGGATATTCCAATGTCAGTGGGCCAGCAGTCTCTTGACTGTTGTACGTGATGTCACTAAGAGGACCAACTCACCATGTTGAGCTCCTCAAACTTAGCACGGGTCAGGGTCTCTGAGAAGTCCTCTCCATCGAAGAAGGACTCGATCTCAATGCGGGCCTGGTGCTGGGCAGACAGGCCTCTCTTGGCCTTCTCCACCTCACGACGCAGCTTCTGCACAGCACGGTTATCCATGCGCACGTCCTTGCCGGTCTTCTTCTTGTACAGCTTGATGAAGTGCTCCATGACACGCTGGTCAAAGTCCTCTCCTCCCAGGTGGGTGTCGCCATTGGTGGCCACCACCTCAAACACACCGTTATCGATGGTCAGGAGAGACACGTCAAAGGTACCACCTCCCAGGTCGAACACCAGGATGTTCTTCTCACCGTCCTTCTTGTCCAGGCCATAGGCAATAGCTGCTGCGGTTCTGGAATAGAGAGGAGAACAGATGTTAGCATGGTCTTGGCAAATATTGAGTAATTTAAAGAAATATTGGACTAGTCCGTGTAATGTTATTTCAGTTCCTGCATTGTGAAGACACACTTACGGCTCGTTGATGATCCTCATGACTTTTAGGCCAGCGATGAGTCCAGCATCCTTGGTGGCCTGACGCTGGGCATCATTGAAGTAGGCGGGTACAGTGACCACAGCATGTGTGACCTTCTTTCCCAGGTAAGCCTCAGCAGTTTCCTTCATCTTGGTGAGAACCATTGCAGAGATCTCCTCTGGAGCAAAGGTCTTCAGCTGACCACCACCAATGTCCACCTGAATATGGGGCTTGCTCTTCTTCTCGATAACCTATTGGAGTAAAGTAGCTACTGTTAAGCATCTAGACTAAAATCAATCTGCACTACTTCAGCATAGTTATACGCTGAATAAGTAGTCATTTGCATAGTTACAGTGTTCAGGCTATTGGGCAGGAGTGTGTTTGTTAGGCTCACCTTGAAGGGGAAGTACTTGATGTCATGCTGCACAGCGGAATCGGTCCAGGCGCGGCCAATCAGTCTCTTTGCGTCAAAGACTGTGTTCTCGGGGTTGGAGGTGAGCTGGTTCTTGGCTGCGTCACCGATCAGACGCTCCCCCTCAGCGGTGAAGGCCACATACGATGGGGTGATGCGGTTTCCCTGGTCGTTTGCAATGATCTCAACACGGCCATTCTTGAACACTCCAACACTGGAAAAGGGGAAGTATGGATGAGAAATAAGCATGGAAAGTATCAACTTCAAGAAATGATGGTTATTTAACCAAATGATTGAGCATGAGTGTAAAGATTAATTTGCCCTTCATTACTAAATTAATTCTTACCAGGAATAGGTGGTCCCCAAGTCGATTCCAATCACGGTCCCAACGCTTTCCCTCTTGTCGTCATCATCGGCAAACACGCTGCAGGTGACCAGCAGAACTACACACAGAAGCCTCATCTCTATTCTGCGTGTTCAAGCAACTCTTTGAAGTTCTGGGAATTAAAAAAGTCAAGACAATTAGTATTACTCAGTACACGGTGTAGGCCTGTCATTCTTATATAGCTAACGGAATGAGTCCATTTGGCACTCTAGTGTAGTCACGACCGTGCATGCTGAAGTGTGTCAAATAAGACATCGAAGACTCACAGGGCAGCACATATGCGTGGAGCCCAAGAATGCCGGTAATTTTTTATTTTACCAGGTAAGTTGACTGAACACATTCTCACTTACAGCAACGACGTGGGAAATAGTTACAGGGGGAGAGGAGCCCAAATGAATGAATGAACGCAAAAAAAGCTAAAATACAAACTCGATTTACCAAAAAGGTAAAATTAGACAGCTGCATTATCAATTTGAGACACGGCGTGCACAACGAACGTTAGCTGGTTAACCATTTTCAAACACGCTAGTTGACGGCAGACAGAAGCATATTGAACAGGAGAAGTACTTTATTTATCTTTTTTTTATTTTTTTTTATTAAACACTCCATGTCAAGTGAAATACACCCCCCCGGGACATGTAATTTTTAAGTCTTCATTCTTAGCCAAAAAGTTTAATTTACATACCTTTACAAAGAAACTCGATGGCGTCTTATTTGGGGGATTATCTCAATTGAAGGTATTTGCTTTACAGATTACGTTCTTTAAATATGTCTAGATTGTGAGTCGGTAAAATTACGTTCAATAAAAGGTGCTCTCGGTTTATAAACTGTCACTTCTTACCCATCGTGGAGGCTTCCCATTGGTCAGACAGCAGTTCGTTGGAAGGCGTTCATTGGCAGCACCAGGCATGCTGGCCTCTGCTGATTTGCACACGTTTGGTCAAGTAAACGTAATGATTATTGCTCTACTGTACGATGCTGATAGGCTACCTGTCAATGTGTCTAACCCCAATTATGTGAATGCCGGTGTCGTACATTGAAATGTAGTTGGTGCATTGAAATGTCTGTTTTTTGGGGGGCATTTTCCAATTTCAGGACCACTATAATCTAGTGTCTACTACAATTACAGTAGGCCCAAGCCTAATATTATATGTGTAGGGGAAGTAGTGAACTGAAACTAGTTCCACGTTTGAATTGTAAAACATGATGGTAAAGCAGTGGTAATACATGATAATTACCATGTTATTACAATAGAAGTGGTGACTAACCATTCTGAACAAAAGCTACATGATCTTACTGTAGCTGTGTAAAAAAAAGTCAGTAAGCCATAGAAGGAATAAAGGAGTAAGCCTAAGGTAATCAAAGTTAGTTGTTACATCAGGTAAATTGTACATTAGTTACATCAGCTTAATTGCAAGTGTGTGGAAAGGAATTACCACAATAGCAAGGCTTTACTCATAGCCCCTAACCCCTAATATGTTGCAATGGTTTATGCATAACATGAGACATACTCTGAAGTAGATGTATGCTCTTGTGAGAATGGTTATATAATTCCTGGATTAAAAGTTATTGTTACATCAGGTGTTAGATCATTGTACATTAGTTACACCGTGGGGATATTAATGTGGAACCTTTATTTAACTAGGCCATGTTTCTGTATCTGTTCACAAAAAAATGATAATATCTGATAAAAATGTAACCCCTGAGGTGTATATGAACGTAACCAGAGGTGGGTCGGCTGCACTGAAGTATTATCAGAACTGTGGGCTGCTGTTATGATTTGCCTTCCTGTTTTACCCTGAATGCCTTGTGGCATTAACCAATCAGATGACTGTTTGGACAGAAGCGCGGGAGCTGGAGAAGGAAGTTGCTAGCTCAGCTCAGTCAATTGTTATTTGCATCCAAGTTTGGTCGCCAACGATTTTATTTTGTTTTGTCAATATGTTCTGCTATACCCTGTGTAAACAACCGTTACAATCTGATTAACATTAGCTATCTTCTGCTGTGTTGCAACGAACCAGATGACGTCTAGCTAACGTTATCAACAAAAGACAGCTAGCTAGCTTGCTAGGCTAGTTTGTGTGCTTTTGATAACGGTAGACCGGTATCATATACTCTTTTTATTAGCGTCTTACTTTTATTTCAGGAGCGTCTTTGTATGTCTGGTGAGGAGGGGTCTTTGGTCAAGTGATGATGTCCACGTATGATGATTCTGCGAGTGTTCCATCACTGGGAAAAGCAGACGACTTGCATCAACAAGGTTTTCCATCTTGCAATCAGCCTGCAATAAAGACAAGTGAAAGTGTCATAGCTATGTTTTAGCCTATTTCTGATGTTCTCGTCATTGTTAGTAACTGGATTAACACACAATAGTGTATATCGCCTACTTTTTAGCTGTCGAGTCAATACTTTTTGTTTTGGTAATTTGAGACGTATGGTAGTGTCATCCTGGAGGTAGCATACATCAAACCATAATCATTATGCATGTTTTCTCCTGTAACAACTTTGTATTTCAGTCCTTGCCTCATTCCCACTGTGTCAGCTGACAGAAGAAGACCTGACCCAGCATCCTCTATTCTGCAAGCTCCTGGCAACGCTGTCACAGCATGTGGACCGCACTGGCCTTACTGTCACACTGAAGAGAGAGCTGGAGAAGGTACTGCACAGACACACACACGACTTATAATCAACAAATTATCCAAACCTTAGTATATCAAGACATATTGTAAGAATTAAACAGTGGTCTAAGACACTGCGTCGTAGTGCTAGCTGTGCCACTAGAGATTCTAGGTTCGAATCCTGGCTCTGTCGCAGCCGGCCGTGACCGGGAGACTCATGGGGTGGGGCACAATTGACCCAGCGCCGTCCGGGTTAGGGGAGGGTTTGGCCGGTTGGGATGTCCTTGACTAACTACCTACTAATTGGATACTGAGAAAAAGGGGTAAAAGTAATGAAAAAAATAATAATAATATTTAAACAAATGGCTCAGGCTCACATTTAAACATGCTGGTACATCCAAGAGCATTAAATTCTCCCATCTCATAATAATACAATTGCATTTCTATTACTGTGAGAAATTAGACTTGTGTTATTACACTGTACTGGAGTGTTGTCATTTGAGCTGCCATATTAAGACCATGTCTTGGACTTGGGACTACTCTGTGTGAGGGTGTGTGTTGTGGGAATGGCTTTAAATGGCTGAGATTGTTGTTTAAATCCAGGCTGAGAGGGACCTGCAGACACAGAGGCTTAGCTGGCTGTGCTCAGAGAGCATGTACAGGCTACTGCAGGAGATGATCCAGGAGCACTGTGTCAGAAAGCATCACTCCACTGTGGCCCCAGAGGACGGCACGGTACAATACAGAAAAATACTCTTTGCCCAATTGACTCAGCTATACAGAACTCTAGTCTGCTCTATTCTTGTTGCATGTCTAGCAGAGCAGCACACAGTACACTTACTGTAGCAGTAGTAGTAGTAGTATGATCCCTTTAGCTTACACCCATTAATGCAAAATGATATACAGTGCATCTGGAAATTATTCAGACCCCTTGGCTTTTCCACATTTTGTTATGTTACAACCTTATTTTAAAATGGATTAAATTGTTGTTGTTTTCATCAATCTACACACAATACCCCATAATGTCAAAGCAAAAACAGGTTTAGGGGAGAGAGAATAAACTGAAATATCACATTTACATAAGTATTCAGACCCTTGACTCAAGTCTTCTTGGGTATGATGCAACAAGTTTGGCCCAACTGTATTTGGGGAGTTTCTCTGCAGATCCTCTTAAGCTCTGTCAGGTTGGATGGGGAGCTTTGCAGGTTTCTCCAGAGATGTTCAATTGGGTTCAAGTCCGGGCTCTGGCTGGGCCACTCAATGACATTGAGACTTGTCCCAAAACCACTCCTGCGTTGTCTTGGCTGTGTGCTTAGGGTCGTCCTGTTGGAATGGTTATCTTCGCCACAGTCTCAGAAATACATTTTAGAATAGACTCGAAATTGAGCTCAGGGCATCATGTGTCCATTGATCATCCTTGAGATGTTTCTACAACTTGATTGGAGTCCACCTGTGGTCAATTCAATTGATTGGACATGATTTGGAAAGGTTCACACCTGTCTATATAAGGTCCCACAGTTGACAGTGCATGTCAGAGCAAAAACCAAGGCATGTGGTCAAAGGAATTATCCATAGAGCTCCGAGACAGGATTGTGACGAGGCACAGCTCTGGTAAAGGGTAACCAAAACATTTCTGCAGCATTGAAGGCCCCCAAGAACACATTGGCCTCCATCATTCTTAAATGGAAGAAGTTTGGAACCACCAAGACTCTTCCTAGAGCTGGCCGCTTGGCCAAACTGAGCAATCGGGGCGAAGGGCCTTGGTCAGGGAGGTGATCAAGAACCTGATGGTCACTCTGACAGAGTTGTAGAGCTCCTCTGTGGAGATGGGAGAATCTTCCAGAAGGAAGACCATCTCTGCAGCACTCCGCCAATCAGGCATTTACAGTAGAATGGCCAGATCAAAACCACTCCTCAGTAAAAGGCACAGCCAACTTGGAGTTTCCTTAAAGGCACCTGAAGGATTCTCAGAAGTCTGATGAAACCAAGATTGAACTCTTTGGCCTGAATGCCAAGCGTCACATCTGGAGGAAACCTGGCACCATCCCTATGGAGGTGCTAGCATCATGCTTGTGGGGATGTTTTTCAGCGGCAGGGACTGTGAGATGAGTCAGGATCGAAGGAAATATGTACTGAGCAAAGTACAGAGAGGTCATTGAGGAAAACCTGCTTCAGAGCACTCAGAACCTCAGACTGGGGCGAAAGTTCACCTTCCAACAGGACAACGACTCTAAGCACACAGCAAAGACAACGCAGAAGTGGCTTCGGGACAAGTCTCAATGTCCGTGAGTGTCCCAGCCAGAGCCCAGATTTGAACCCGATCGAACATCTCTTGAGAAACCTGAAAATAGCTATGCAGCGCTACTCCCCATCCAACCTGACAGAGCTTGAGAGGATATGCAGAGAGGAATGGAAGAAACTCCCCAAATACAGGTGTGCTAAGCTTGTAGCGTCATACCTAAGAAAACTTAAAGCTGTTATCGCCACTCAAGGTTCTTCAACAAAGTGCTGAGTAAAGGGCCTGAATACTTATGTAAATGTGATATATCAGTTTATTGTAAATACATTTGCAAACATGCCTAAACCTGTTTTTGCTGTGTCAATATGGGGTATTGTGTGTAGATTGAGGGGGGAAAACAATCTAATCCATTTTAGAATAAGGCTGTAATGTAACAATGTGGAAAAGTCAAGGGGTTTGAATACTTTCCGAATGCACTGTAACTAAGATGTTCATTATTGAAGTTTAACCACCCAGTGTGACTTTGATTTCCCGAAATGTTACTTTAGTTGAAATTGATCATTCAAAGTACTGTATAATCTTAGAATAAACTTAATTCTGGTTTTCCCCTGGTAGTTCTATGAAACTGTGGAGCAGTGTCTGGTGGTGGCCCAGTGTGTCAGGCAGCTGAACCCGAGTGCCACCGCGAGCCAGGACCAGCCCCCTGTTCTAGGACTGAGTGCCCAACAGGTGCTCGAGCTGATGCCACAAGAGCAGGTAGGTACTCTTTGTCCGTGAGCCTGATACTTCAACTCTATTAATTATAATTGATTACATTTCTATAGCGCTTTCATAGAATCTAAAAGCGGTTCAAGAGAAGAAGAAAAACAGCAATATATCATGAAAGGTCAACCAATAGAGGCCAAGTCTTTGAAAGCTGCATCCCCCGAAGATGGAGAGGGACAGTTAATAGCTCGAGCCGAGAGCTAGTAAGAGGATGGTAGATGTACTAGCAAGTGCATTGTTTTTTTTAATTTTCTTTCAAGGTATTATCTAATAATTCCCATCCACCTGCAACAAGTAATCTCAGATGTGCTTTTCATATTTAGGTACACTATCACACACACTGCTTCTCTACAGCTCTGGTAACTGCTCTCATTCCCACACAAAATAAACATGTTTTATGAACTATTTTCTTAGAACGATTCATGTTTCTCTAAACAGGATGTATGGAAAATGAAACAGCGACTGCCTAGAGAACTAGAAAAGCATCTGAAGAAGAAATGTTTCAGCGTCCTCTCCTACTATCAGCCTAAATGGGGTAAAGAGACATCAGATTTTTACCAAAACGGAGACATGTAGCCTATATATACAGTGGGCTCCAAAATTACTGGCACCCCTGACTGGCAATGCACAAACAATACTTAAAAAAATATAAACAATATAATTATATAGAGAGACTCAAATGACCAATGTGAGAAATACTGTACTTGATTGATGTGTCAATGGAACCAACCAAAATCATAAAATTGTTTAATACAAAATACATTTCACCAAAATCAAGATTTCATAATTATTGCACACCTCAAATCAAACCAAATTTATTTATATAGCCCTTCGTACATCAGCTGAAATCTCAAAGTGCTGTACAGAAACCCAGCCTAAAACCCCAAACAGCAAGCAATGCAGGTGTAGAAGCACGGTGGCTAGGAAAACCTCCCTAGAAAGGCCAAAACCTAGGAAGAAACCTAGAGAGGAACCAGGCTATGTGGGGTGGCCAGTCCTCTTCTGGCTGTGCCGGGTGGAGATTATAACAGAACATGGCCAAGATGTTCAAATGTTCATAAATGACCAGCATGGTCGAATAATAATAAGGCAGAACAGTTGAAACTGGAGCAGCAGCACGGCCAGGTGGACTGGGGACAGCAAGGAGTCATCATGTCAGGTAGTCCTGGGGCATGGTCCTAGGGCTCAGGTCCTTCGAGAGAGAGAAAGAAAGAGAGAATTAGAGAAAGCACACTTAAATTCACACAGGACACCGAATAGGACAGGAGAAGTACTCCAGATACAACAAACTGACCCTAGCACCCTGACACATAATCTACTGCAGCATAAATACTGGAGGCTGAGACAGGAGGGGTCAGGAGACACTGTGGCACCATCCGAGGACACCCCCGGACAGGGCGTAACAGGAAGGATATAACCCCACCCACTTTGCCAAAGCACAGCCCCCACACCACTAGAGGGATATCTTCAACCACCAACTTACCATGCTGAGACAAGTATAGCCCACAAAGATCTCCGCCATGGCACAACCCAAGGGGGGGGCGCCAACCCAGACAGGATGACCACATCAGTGAATCAACCCACTCAGGTGACGCACCCCTTCCAGGGACGGCATGAGAGAGCCCCAGTCAGCCAGTGACTCAGCCCCTGTAATAGGGTTAGAGGCAGAGAATCCCAGTGGAAAGAGGGGAACCGGCCAGGCAGAGACAGCAAGGGCGGTTCGTTGCTCCAGAGCCTTTCCGTTCACCTTCCCACTCCTGGGCCAGACTACACTCAATCATATGACCCACTGAAGAGATAAGTCTTCAGTAAAGACTTAAAGGTTGAGACCGAGTTTGCGTCTCTGACATGGGTAGGCAGACAGTTCCATAAAAATTGAGCTCTATAGGAGAAAGCCCTGCCTCCAGCTGTTTGCTTAGAAATTCTAGGGACAATTAGGAGGCCTGCGTCTGGTGACCGTAGCGTACGTGTAGGTATGTACGGCAGGACCAAATCAGAGAGATAGGTAGGAGCAAGCCCATGCAATGCTTTGTAGGTTAGCAGTAAAACCTTGAAATCAGCCCTTGCTTTGACAGGAAGCCAGTGTAGGGAGGCTAGCACTGGAGTAATATGATCACTTTTTTGGTTCTAGTCAGGATTCTAGCAGCCGTATTTAGCACTAACTGAAGTTTATTTAGTGCTTTATCCGGGTAGCCGGAAAGTAGAGCATTGCAGTAGTCTAACCTAGAAGTGACAAAAGCATGGATACATTTTTCTGCATCATTTTTGGACAGAAAGTTTCGTATTTTTGCAATGTTACGTAGATGGAAAAAAGCTGTCCTTGAAATGGTCTTGATATGTTCTTCAAAAGAGAGATCAGGGTCCAGAGTAACGCCGAGGTCCTTCACAGTTTTATTTGAGACGACTGTACAACCATTAAGATTAATTGTCAGATTCAACAGAAGATCTCTTTGTTTCTTGGGACCTAGAACAAGCATCTCTGTTTTGTCCAAATTTAAAAGTAGAAAGTTTGCAGCCATCCACTTCCTTATGTCTGAAACACATGCTTCTAGCAAGGGCAATTTTGGGGCTTCACCATGTTTCATTGAAATGTACAGCTGTGTGTCATCCGCATAGCAGTGAAAGTTAACATGTTTTCGAATGACATCCCCAAGAGGTAAAATATATAGTGAAAACAATAGTGGTCCTAAAACGGAACCTTGAGGAACACCGAAATTTACAGTTGATTTGTCAGAGGACAAACCATTCACAGACACAAACTGACAAACACCTCATTTAGTACTTAGTGCCACCACTTCTGGCAAGGACAACAGGATGAGGTCTTTTCCTGTAAGGTTAAGGAACACATTTGGAGGGATTTTGGACCATTCCTCTATGCAGATCCTTTCAAGATCCTTCACATTCTTGTGTTTGCGCTTATCAACTGCCCTTTTCAACTCAGCCCACAGGTTTTCGATTGGATTGAGGTCCGGTGACTGAGATGGCCATGGCAGAACATTGATTTTGTCACAGAACTTGAGGTATGTTCTGGGTCATTGCCTTGTTGGAAAGTCCACCTATGGCCAAGTCCCAGCCTTCTGGCAGAGGCAACCAGATTGTCGGCCAAAATTGCATGATACTTGGTGGAATTCATTATGCCATCAATCTTAACCAGTGCCCCTGGACCTCTGGAATTAAAACAGCCCCAAAACATCACTGACCCACCACCATATTTCACCGTGGGTATGTGGTGCCTCCTTGTAAGCATCTCTGTTTCGACGCCAAACATTCCGATAATGTATCTGACCAAAACGTTCAATTTTGGTCTCATCTGACCAGAGCACCTTCTTCCAGTCATAATTTAAATGACGTTTGGCAAACTCCAAGTGCTTGCGTCTGTGTCTTGGGGTCAGAAAGGGTTTTCTTCTGGCAACCCCTCCAAAAAGCCTGTGGTTGTGGAGGTGGCGTCTGATGGTGCTTTTTGAAATCTGGTGAACCCAAGACGCCACCAAGGCCTGCAATTCTTTCACAGTGATTCTTGTGGATTTTGTTGCTTTTCTCACCATCCTCCCTATCCTTGGGGGCAAAATGCATTTGCGTCCTCTACCCGCAAGGTTTAACTGTTCCATATCTTTAGAATTTTTAAATGATTGCCCTGACGGTGCTCAGTGGTATATTCCATGGTTTGTGGATCTTGTCGCCATTACCAGATTTATGAAGGTTTACGACCATCATTCTCTTTTAAACTGCCAGTTCTTTTGTTTTCTTCATGGTGTTGGATGACAAAGGGATATTGCATGCGTGTTACCTCATTTTTTTATACCCTAGTGAAACGGGAAGTAATTTAAGGCCTCAATATAGTTCCTTAAGACTTAGATAAACATAAATAAGTGGAATTTAATTCCTGGTTTAATTTTGGTAGATGTTATTTACAATAATCTTTAAGGGTGCCATGAATTGTGAAACCATAATTTTGAAGACGTTGATTTTTAATTAAATCAATCAATTATTTTGGTGGGTTCCATTGAAACATTAATAAAGTATTTCTCACATGTTGGTATTTTGAGTTTCTCTATAATTATATTGTTTATTTTTTAAATATTGTTTGTGCATTGCCAGTCAAGGGTGCCAGTAATTTTGAAGCCCACTGTATATATAGGATCTTACTTCTGACTGTGTGTGAGTGTCTTATTATGTAATGGACATTGACAGGCATTAGCAAATGTGGCAGTATTTATTTAGCTTTATGGCACAATGTGACAGTTTTTGGCTTTATGGCATAGCAGCTCACCTGTGTGAATTGTGAAACAAAGCACTCCTCTTCTTTCTTGGACAGAGGATGAGAGTGAAGGGCTGAAGAACATGAAGCTGTCTCGCTTGTCTGGCCTCCTGGAGAGAGAAAGGAAAAGAGCAGAGAGTCTGAAGGAGAAGTGCCGTGAGAGTGCCTCCCTGCTGCAAAGGCAGACTCACTGCTACCTCTCTGTAAGAGAAGCTCACCACACGGTTAGATGTATTAGTCTCACATGTTATGATCTTCACTCACAATTGACGTGTTCTCTCTCCAGGAGCTGTTAGGGTGCATCCAGATTCTCCAGTCTCTGATCCTGGACCACAGGCTGAAAGCCCAGAAAGAGCTGGACAGGAAAAAGATTGATTACTTTGAGGCCAAATGTGAGATCATCATGCAGAAGATCAGGTGCGATAGTCTCCCCTGTGTACACGCCTACTGTACACTGGGATCCTTCAAATGCAATTCACCGTGTTAGGAATTCGTTTTTCATACATGTCAATCAGTAATGTTCAGTTTCCATATATATTTTACATTTCCTTAACTATCTGTCTTCACAACAGAGCTGAGATGTTGGAAATTCAGCTAGATACCTACACAGCAGACACAATATCTGCCCATAAAAAAATAAGGTGAGTCAAATGCTTCCACTGCCCAGCAACTCAATACGTCATCATATCAACCACTCTTGGGGATCTCAACACCAGAGGGGTATACTACAAAGCAGGATCAATGAGTTAGCTTCTGTCTTTTCTAGCATGGCCACATATACTGAACAAAAATTAACGCAACATGTAAAGTGCTGGTCCCATGTTTAATGAGTTGAAATAAAAGATCCCAGAAATGTTCCATACTCACAAAAAGCTTGTTAGCCTGTTAGTGAGCATTTCTCCTTTGCCAAGATAGTCCATCCACCTAACAAGTGTGGCATAGCAAGAAGCTTATTAAACAGCATGATCATTACACAGGTGCACCTTGTGCTGGAGATAATGAAAGCCCACTCTAAAATGTGCAGTTGTGTCACACAACACAATGCCACAGATCAAATCAAATCAAATGTATTGGTCAACTACACGTGTTCAGCAGATGTTATTGCGGGTGTAGCGAAATGTTTGTGTCTCAAGTTGACGGAATGTGCAGTTGGCATACTGAATGCAGGAATGTCCACCAAAGCTGTTGCCAGAGAATTGAATGTTCATTTCTCTACCATAAGCTGCCTCCAACGTAGTTTTAGATCATTTGGCAGTATGTCCAACTAGCTTAACACCTGCAGACATGTAACCACGCCAGCCCATTACCTCCACATCCGGCTTCTTCACCTGCGGGATCGTCTGAGACCATCCACCTGGACAGCTGATGAAACTGTGGGTTTGCATAACCAGGAATTTCTGCACGAACTGTCAGAACCGTCTCGGGGAAGCTCATCTGCATGCTCGTCGTCCTCACCAGGATCTTGACCTGACTTCAGTTCGGCGTCGTAACCGATGCTTACCTTTGATGGCCACTGGCATGCAAGTGTGCTCTTCACGGATGAATCCTGGTTTCAACTGTACTGGGCAGATGGCAGCCAGCGTGTATGGCGTTGTGTGGGTGAGCGGTTTGTTAATGTCAGTGTTGTGAACAGAGTGCCCCATGGTGGCATGTTATGGGCATGCATTAGCTACGGACAATGAACGCAATTGCATTTGATCTACGGCAATTTTAATGCACAGAGATACCGTGATGAGATCCTGAGGCCCTTGTCATGCCATTCATCTGCCGCCATCACCTCATGTTTCAGCATGATAATGCACGTCGCAAGGATCTGTAAACAATTCCTGGAACCTGAAAATGTCCCAGTTCTTTCATGGCCATTCAGCATGTTTGGGATGCTTTGGATGGATGTGTACGACAGTATGTTCGAGTTCCCGCCAATATCCAGAAACTTCACACAACCATTGAAGAGGAGTGAAACAACAGGCCACAATCAACAGCCTGATCAACTCCACGCGAAGGAGATGTTGCGCTGCATATCAGATACTGACTGATTTTCTGATCCACGCCCACACTTTTTAAAAAGCTATCTGTGACCATATCTGTATTCTCAGCCATGTGAAATCCATAGATTGGAGCCTAATAAATTTATTTCAATTGACTGATTTCCTTGTATGAACTGTAACTCAGTAAAATCTTGAAATTGTTGCATTTTATATTTTTGTTCATTGTAGTTACACCTGCCTCTCTCATTCAGTCCTTGTTCTTGTGTGTCTTCATTGCAGGGAGAAGCTGGAAACGGAGCTGAATGCCTCCCAGTTAGAGAAGCAGTCTGTGGAGTGCAAACTTTCGTCCTTTGAGATATTTGGCAAGGAATTTGAGGCTCTAGCTGAGGAATATTCCAGACTGCGTCAGGAGATTGACACCAAGAGTTGGGCTCTGAAGGAATTCTCTCAGCACACGGACTGACTCGGAATTGACATCAGACAGTTCTGTTTCAGAAAAACACAGTTAAGAGTCTTGTCCGGATGTTTTCAAGAGAATTTTCTTCACACTTTTGTTGACTAGCTATCTCCATAGTGTAAAATTATGGTTTTGATTGTTTTTTGTTATAAAATGTATGATTACCTGGTGGTGTTTTGATTGTTGTTCAGTTTAATAATCCCACTCTGATATAGCATAACAGTACATTCAGAATCCTACATTTTCATGTAATTGTTGGCATTTCCTGCCTAAATTTTCCCACTTTGCTAATGAAGTAATCATTAAAATAATTGGCAACATCAAATGGTTTTGTGATGAATAAACCATTTCATTTGATGAAAAAATGGAGTTGAATTTGTCTTTCTGCCCATAATTTAATTTAAAGTACTCAAATGTTGATCTTGGCTTCATGATACAGTTTCTTCTACTTTTTGTTGAGTTCGGTCACATAATTTCTCAATTTGCAGTAAATCAGCCAATCAGATGCGCAGACAGATTTATTAGCCACTCCTTTTGCCCCATCTTTCAACCATACAATTTTTCAATTGCTCATCAATCCATGGAACCTTAATAGTTCTTACAGGTGCATGTTTATCTATAATTGGAAGAAACCATTTAATAAATTCATCAAGTGCAGCATCTGGATGTTTGTTATTAATCACATCAGACAAGCAAATATTTTTAACATAATCCAGGAGTCACAGCAAAAATATTTTGTATGACCTCTTATACAATATTTTAGGCCCAGCTTTTCGAGCTTTGGCTATCCTAGATTTAGCCACAATTTTGTGTTCACTACATCCAATGCTTACGGATACAGCTTTAGAACAACGTTCTACAGTGTTAGCAAAAATGTGATCAATACATGTGGATGATCTTGTTCCTGTAGTGTTTGTAAACACCCTGGTAGATTGTTTTATAACCTGAACCAGATTGATTACAGGTACTGGTTACAGTGAGAAGCTTCTCTTGATCAGACAGCTTGATGAAAACCAGTCAATATTCAGGTCCCCAAGAAAGTAGGCCTCTACATCACATAAAATATCAATCGTTTCACACACATTGAGATACAGGCTATAGGCTGGATCATGTTGTATTGTTATACAATTTAATTCTGTAATGTATTGATTGTTGCTGCCTTCTTGGCCAGGTCTCCCTTGAAAAAGAGACTCTGGGTCTTAACAGTAAGCAAGTGTAAACATAGAACACCCCATTCTATGTAATGTCAATCATTGTGCTGACTAACTTTGTGCTACCTGTCAGTTCATTGATAGATAGCTTATATCAATACAGTTTACTGTTCCCAAAACTGAAATCTGTTATAAACAGCGTGTACTTTACTCTTTGCCAACGTTTAAAATAAATGGTGTTTAGCTGTGTAAGGGCGGAAATATGCAAATACATGCTAGAACGCGTCAGTAGGATCTCACTGGCTCGTGCTTGGCTCTGCCCACTATTTTGGGTTAGTTATTAACATCTTCTGAAGTATTCCCGAGGGAGCTGTTGCGCCCCTAGCGGCAAGATACCTTCTCGCGTCACCGACTGTTCCCAAATTGTTGACGTGGTGCGGTTCGCTACCGGACAGGAAGGATGGCCGACCAGAGCAGGCAAATTAAACTCGCCGCAGCCAAGAAAAAGGTACACATTTGAATTGCCCATTTCACAGCGAATATAACCGTTTTTTCAAACGTTACTCTGTTCTGGATTCGAGTTGTCAGTAGTTTCAAATTTTCACGAACCCGTGTGATGTTGACATTCCACGTCCTCGGACCGGTCTGCAGTCGGCCAACCCAACTCGCATCCTCCTGCTGTGGCTGTTAGTGCGCACGAAATACCGAGGCTTAGTTTGGGCCTCTAATCGTAGCATTAAGTAGCAAGAGTATGTGGACAATTTAGACCGGGCAGGGACTTGTAAACTTTGCAATGGCGTTGCTCCCTAGGTACAAACCTTCTGTAGTTTTATCAACCCAATTGGCCAGTTTACGTTTGCTCATGTTAGCTAGCCATAGTGATTTCGCTAACGTTAGCTAACTATCAATGAATTGACAGGTAGCACCGAGCCAGTTGGCACAAGATGATTGATGCTAGCTAACACAATATTACACATAATGGGGTGTTCTTTTGTTTTGACTTTCTGTCACTTTGTGTACGTTAGCTAGCTACGTTATAACTTCCTAAGAATGCATGCCTGCCAGTGTCACTAACGTTTATATGGTTAATGAAATGACAAACTGAAGATAATGTTACCGTGGCTAAGTAAAACGTTTGCTTAGTTATTTATATTGAGTCATGTTTGACAGGAAGCAATGTGTTAGTGAAGAGTAACGTGACGGGTAGTTTTACAGCAGACGCTTCCTCTCCCTGTCTGTTTTGTCACTCAGGAGCTAGCTACCTAGAAATATTGTATATAGAAAGCTAATCAAATCAAGCTATTTTGTTTGAAGAACAGTTGTCTTGCTCAAGTCATTTGCGTCGCCTACTATCTCTTTCGACATGGTGATAACCACATACTATTGTTGAGATCCAACTCAGGAATTTGACATGGCATTCTTATCTCTCTGATGGAGTTTCTCTAATTTGTCTCATGACAGCTGTCACAGCACAACCTTGTGCAGGCGGGCGCATGTTCTACCATTACACATTTAAAAACAAACCCACTTGTGCAAGGGGGATGTTTTCTCATTTCACATTTAAAAAAACTAAAAAGTACTTTCCTCAACCTTCAGCTATTGCAGCAATTGGTTATGCTGTAAGATATTGTTGGACAGTTTTGGATCTTTCTAAATACTCATTCCATTGTCACCCACACCAGTGATACCATACCCAGGAATAACTGCTCATACTGTAGTCTAATCATATGGGATCCTTTTGAATATTCACATTATTGTAAGCCACACCAAGGCTCCCTGTACTTTCTATGCAATATAATTATTCTGCTGATGTGCTTAGCCTAGCAAACATGTGAGTTCCAGACAGTTGAGAGCTCTCATTGTCCTCTTCCCCTCCTCTCTTGTGCCGGGCAGCTGAAGGAGTTTCAGCAGAAGAGTTCTCCTGCCAGTGGAGGAGGGGTTGGAAATGGAGGAGGAGGACCAGGTGCCAAGAAGAAGAGGAAGGGAGGGAGCCAACCAGACACACCCTCAGCTGACCTACACTCTCCAGACAATGTGAGTCACCCAGCTGCATGCCCGCTGTGTGTGATGAGTTTGAGTACTGTTCATGCACACTGCTCCACTGCTTCTTTGCAAGATTTGACTTCACGCTATTTGCATTTCAATAACAAAGTGAAATGTTGCAAGAAAGCAGTCTGATACTTCTGCTCTGGAATCACATTTAATGTTCCAGCTCAGCTGCACACTTCACGTGTGTGAGTGCAGCCATTTGCAAGTGTACTGTCAGTGTTTGTCATTTATGTCAGATCATGGAATGTAAAATGCAGCTATGCTCCAGTGACCAAAGGACATGTCTTCTTCAGGCAAGAAAGTACTATCATGCTCTGTCAATTTGTTTTCCCTTCAGGATGTTGCATCTTAACACACACCCTTCTGTTTGGTTAAAATCAATATTATTATGTTAATGTGCCTTTAATCCTATTAGAATGACATCAGATTGGCAATTGTTTCATAGCAATGTCGGGGGTGTGTGTAAGGGACAGGTGATGGTTACTGTAATAATTATATACGGAGTATTCGGAAAGTATTCAGACCCCTTGCCTTTTTCCACATTTTGTTATTCTAAAATTGATTAAATAGTTGTTGTTTTTTACCTTATAAATGTACACGCAATGACAAAGCAAAAACATTTGTATAAAATAAAAAATAATAAATTTACAAAAGTATTCAGGCCCTTTATTCAGTACATTGTTGAAGCACCTTTGGCAGCGATTACAGCCTTGAGTCTTCTTGGGTATGATTACAAGCTTGGCACACCTATATTTGGGGAGTTTGTTCTCTGCAGATCCTCTCACGGTCTGTCATGTTGGATCGGGAGCGTTGCTGATTGGTGGAGTGCTGCAGAGATGGTTGTCCTTCCGGATGGTTCTCCCAGCTCTGTTGAAGTGACCATTGGGTTCTTGGTCACCTCCCCAACAAAGGCCCTTCTCCGATTGCTCAGTTTGGCTGGGAAGCCAGCTTTAGGAAGAGTATTGGTGGTTGCAAACTTTTTCTATTTAAGAATGATGGAGGCCACTGTGTTCTTGGACCTTTAATGCTTCAGAAATGTTTTGGTACCCTTCCCCAGATCTGTGCCTCGACACAATCCTGTCTCGGAGCTCTACGGACAATTTCTTCAAACTCATGGCTTGGTTTTTGATCTGACATGCACTGTCGACTGTGGGACCTTATACACAGATGTGTGCCTTTCCAAATCATGTCCAATTAATTGAATCTACCGCAGGTGGACTCCAATCAAGTTGTAGAAACATCTCAAGAATGATCAATGGAAACAGGATGTACCTGAGCTAAATGTTGCGTCTCATAGCAAAAGTTTTGAATACTTATGTAAATAAGTTATTTCTGTTTTTTATTTTTAATAATTTAGATTTGTCTAATAAAAACCTGTTTTCACTTTGTCGTTATGGGGTATTGTGTATAGATTGAGCATTATTATTATTTTTAAATCCATTTTAGAGTAAGGCTGTAAAATAACTGTGGACAAAGTCAAGGGGTCAGAATACTTTCCGAATGCACTGTAGTTCCTGGATCTTTTTTGCAGTATTTGTTTGCTTTAACTTCTGCCCTAGCCTTCCCATGGTGAAACCAGTTTTTCTGGCATCGGTAAAGACTTTGCTCCCAGCCAGTCACAATGACAGTCATTTTCTTGGAGGAACATTATCACAGAATCAAATCTTTTCTATACTTCTAGAGACGGAACTGATTGTGATGAGTCAGCCGCTAACATTGTCTGTCAATGAAGCTGCAGGTTGTGGGCTTTCAAATCTTTCTCTTTCAATGCCCTTCCTCCCTCCCTCATTAGCTCATTCACTGTCCCTCTCTCTCTCACCCTTCCATTCCCCTCTCCCATAGATTCAGAGTATTCTGAAAGTTCGTAGTCAGACCAATGGATTAGCTCTGCCTCCCTTTGGCAACAGCCAGGTGAGCTTACCTCCCTCCTGCCTTCTTTTTCTCTCTCTCCCTCTCACTCTTCCCCACTATCTCTTCTTTTGTCCTTTTTGTTCTTTTACACCTGTCTCTTGCCCTCTACTTACCTCACTTGATCTCGCTCTGTGTATCGGTCCTTTTCCCTCCCTACTGTCTCAATCCCTCTGTTTTTGCTCCTCTCCTGCATGATATTCCCTATGGTCACTGGTTGCTCATCGTAGCCATTTCTCTACAGGGAGAGAAGTGCTTTGTATTTACTTTGCCATTTGTTGATTTATTATGAATATGCTAGAATAAAGCCTAGCTAACTGTTTTTAGTTTCTTCTGTTTTGGGTCAGTCCATCAGGGGTGTGATGTTGATTTGGTAGTATCTGTGTGTTTTGCATGTTTATAACTTCTGGACCTAATTTTTGTTTGTTTATTTACCATGCTGGCATGTTTCCATCAGTGAAATCAAGATGTGTGTGATTGTCCATCCATGTGTTGTGATTGTGCTGCCTTGACTGTACCTTGTTTTGTAGGTTAGAATGGTGTGGACGTGTGTATGTTTCCTTTGTGGTTGAAGCAATTTGGAAATATACAATCTCTGGATGAGCACTGAAAAGTAATGTCTGTGTGTATTGTGGCCTCAGGCCCATGTTGATGAGGAGGTGAGAAGGTCCCCTGTCACCCAGCTACTGGAGGACCCAAACGGAGAGGCCGGCCGCAGCTCCCCTGGTTCTAACCCTGCTAGCTCTATGTCTGCTACTAACCCTGAGTGTGTCAGCCACGCCCACAATACTGACATGCAGCAGGTGTGTCCCTCCCTCCCACCGTCTTCTCTGTCTCCATCTCTCTCTCTTACTGTTGCAAGGTATACTGAATCTTCTGTACTTTTTCAATACTAGAACCTGAAACAGTTTGGTCCTAGAATTTTTACTATCAGTACTTCTGGCAAATGTGTTTCACATCATCTACTGATTTTAATAGATAATCAACTCTGTCTATTAGCGCAGCCGTTGTCCCCTTATCGCGCTGTGCCACTTACTAATTTCTAGCCTGTCCTGAGGAACTACTGCATTCACTGGGAGTCTGGGCTGCATTATCGCTCGCTGAACAGAAATTAACACATTTGAATAATGCAACACGGCATGCATAAATGTTGAAACAACTGTTAATTACTGTTTGCAAAACAATGTCCATTAAAGGCTAGAACACCTTCCAATGCAAGAAGATACCGGTAGCTTTCCTCGCTAGTTTACAGCTGAAGCAAACATCAACTCACTATCATAGTACCTTGTATGTGATAATATGCAAACCATAGCACAACATTTTGCTTATTTCAAAGCTGATTATCACCAAAAACTTTATTTGTTCACTTTCTCGCCTGACTCAGTCAAGATCATCTTTGCGCAAGCCTCTTAGTGTGTGAGTGAATGTCATGGGTCTTAAAGAGACAGCGCACACTTTATAAAAGAAGAGATTGCTTCTTCTGTGCAAATGTTGTTGATCCGTAAAGTAAGTCCCAAATTGTTTTTCCATCTGTAGCCCCAGGAATTCAGCCAAAACGAGCAATAACTCAATGCATGCACACACTCCAATTGAATATGCATTGACCTGTATTGTAAATAGTCTTGATTTACCTAGTTTATCAATCAACTAGATTCACTATTCAAATAAGGCTAATAATTTATGTAGTTAATTTTTTTACAAAGTCAAAATGATTGTATAATTGATCCATTATGCATGCATTCTAAAATCTTACATTTCTAATGTATTGATACTGAACTCGAAAGATCTGTCTGGATCAAGTGCCATTCTGTGACTTTGGCTAATACGTCTTTTTGTCTCTTGGTATCGTGATTTTAGCGAGTATCTTGATATGAAATCTGGTATCGAAGTCTAAATTCTGGTATCGTGACCACCTCTCTCTCCACTCATTAATGAGTGGTCATTTTTAACCGTGTACAAGGATGGATTGGCCTAACTTGTGTACATTGTGTCTGAATACTTTTGGCCTGGTATGTCGCTTGCTTTGATGTTTTTTAGTTTCACTCAAAGCAATTTCCTCTCTCTCTCCTCTGCCACAGAACTGCACCCCTGACGGCAATGAAAACCATGCGGAAGAGAATAGGTGGGTCACCAAGTCATCTTACACACACACACACACTCTCAATTCCTCTTCAGAATGTTCCCCCTGGTCTCTACCCTTCACAGCACCCCCCCCCTCCCCCCTCGCCTGCAGCTGTTGAACACACACACACAGAATAAGTAGCACAGTTATGAAGGCTGGCAGTTCAGTTTATCACATATTGATTGCTCCATTACTCAATAAGACTGGTGTGTTACTGTAACATTGGACTAATTCTCTCTGTGTGTGTGTGTGTGTGACCAGACCCCTTTCATCCACAGAGAGCCTGCGGCAGCTCTCCCAGCAGCTCAACGGACTGCTCTCTGGGGTATGCGTGTACTTAATGGCCACAAAAAGGAGAAATGAGGCTTATAAACTGCAGTCGACGCACTGAGAAGTGCACGTCGCCTAATTGCAAGCCCCTCCCAATGATACTCTATCTTGGTTTAGATATTTGCTTGCTCCTGGTTTAGTGCGTTGCATAATCAGGAGTGCTGTTTGTGATGCTCTCATTGGCTCTGAGAAGCTTGCTTTATTGTGGTTTGACTTATCTTGTTGTTTTTTTTCCTGTCTATTCTAGTCATCCACCACCTATGTAAATGGAGACGGTGCTCCCTCGCCTGCCAATGAAAACGAACTGGAGGTAAGTGACACATCACCACACCACACGTTGCCCCCTTATCATGGCCAGTACACAGGGAAAGGCACTATAAAATGCAATCCATTATTTATCCTGATCAGACAAACCCAGTCCCATTCTATCCCCATTTGAAGTTGCCCATTGTTAAGCGTCATGCCTATTGAATCAGCCTCAGTACATGATGTTCACTCCCCTCCTTGTGTCCAATGTGTCTCCATACACACACCAGAGAAATCATGTGTGTGTTGCCCCAGGTTATGTAGAGGTGTTCCATCCCCTCCTCTCCTCTCACAATCCACCCGTTCTTGCTCTCCATGCAGGAATGTGACTGGCCTCGGCCATACAGCTCACATGACCCCTCTGCCTGTTCTGGCCCCGCGTCCAGGCTCGGGTTACACACACACACAGGCACACACAGCAAGTGATAGACTTGACTAATGACTATAACTTAGATTGTGTTGCACAGCTGAGACAACAATGCAATCTGAAAGATCGTCACAGTCAGAACAGAACAAATGAAATGCCGTCCAGGCAACACTACTGTACCTTTCCCAGGCCCTGCATACATACAGTTTAGTGCAGAGGAACTCTATTTCTCCTTCTCAGGTCATATCTCTGTCCTGTGTAATAGTCCTCAGACCTGTTTGATTACCTTGCAGTTTGATGTCATCTATATAGCGAATGGACTCTCTTTTAGTAAATAAAATTCAGGCATCTTTCCAAAGCCTTGATTGGAGCTGGCGTATAGGTGTTAAAACATGTTATAGTGACTACTAGTTTGTAACTTGTTAAATTGGCTGAGATCACATTAGGAACTTTGATGTTCTTACCGTGGTTGTGCAGTTCAGGGTTTTCCTAACTCTGTCCTGGGGCCCGTCGTGAGTGCACTTCTTGGTTTTTGACCTAGCACTACACAGCTGATTCAAATAACCAACTCCTCAAGCTTTGATTAATTTAACCAGGGAACCCTGAAGTAGTTCATGTTATGTAGACATCTGGAGATACTGAGGTCATGTGAGAACACTGTTTGTCACATTACATTACACACTCCAGTCTGTACATGTATTACTGAATGTTCTGCTAGCTGCCCCTGTCCTCACTGTATTACCTCACTAACTACTAGTAAGACCAAATACCTGCTGCTGCCATTTTTGTTGGTTCACATTTTACATCCCTGAAGGAGACCGAGAGTCTTTACTTTCACTTTAATGAATTATTGTTTGTATTTCTACACTTCCCATCTGTTTTTAATTTATTTCACTTCAATTCACTCCCTCTTTTTTTGTTGTTGTATGTTCACACATCAGAGTCGAAACCAGGAGCTGGCAACCGCACTGGACTCCAGCAACCTAACAAACTCTCAGCTCAGTACCAAGTTAGACCTGCTGGTAAGAGTGTGTGTGCGCGCATGCTTGGGTTTTGGGCGTTCTGCAAATAACCCCTCACAGCCCCCATAGCAAGACTCATACCACACCAAGTACACTGACTGGCCACAGATTGACTAGTATGTAACGAATGACGTAACACTTAGCACGTTGGCTAAACCTGCAGCTGTGCTGAGTGGCAGCACAGTCAGTCAGTTGATCAAGTCATGCATGGTTTTGTTTATTCACCTCACAAATTTCATTGCCCTGCACTGTTCTCATTGGTAACCACTAAGCTTTGACATGCTCACCATGATCTCGACAATGAATGAAATGAGGGAATGTTTTTGTCAGTCGTTAATAATAGACCAACTGCACTGATATTGCTTCTGGAGCTAGCTTGCTAACCGTCGCAACCCGACTGACTAGGCTAGTAAGCTTCTGTGCTGCTTTGTAAATGGGAGGTGCTCAATTGGTATTTGACTCCTGAAGAGTGAAAGGAGATGACTTGTTGTTTGGTTAGATGACTGACTTAGTGTAGTGATAGTGGTGGTTTTGTGGATGGTGCTGATGTCACTGATTGTCCTCTGTCCTGTTTGTCTGACAGACCAAGCAATCTCAGGAGCTCACAGATCAGCTGCAAAAGGTGAGCATAAATATACTGGAAAAAAGATCAACGCAACATGTAATGTTTTGATGCCATGTTTCATGAGCTGAAAGAAAAAAAATCCCCAAAATGTTCCATACGCACAAGTAGCTTATTTCTCTCAAATGTTTTATCATCCCAGTTAGTGAGAATTTCTCATTTGCCAAGATAATCCATCCACCTGACAGGTGTGGCATATCAAGAAGCAGATTAAACAGCATGATCATTACACAGGTGCATCTTTTGCTGGGGACAAAATAAGTCCACTCTAAATTGTGGAGTTTTGTCACACAATGCCACAGATGTCTCAAGTTGAGGGAGTGTGCAATTGGCATGCTGACTGCAGGAATGTCCACCAGAGCTGTTGCCAGATCATTTAATGTTCATTACTCTACCATATGCCACCTCCAACTTCGTTTTAGAGAATTTGGCAGTACTTCCAATCTCCCACACAACTGCAGACCACCTGTAACCGCGTCAGGACCTCCACATCCGGCTTCTTCACCTGTGGGATTGTCTGAGACCATGACCCCAGACAGCTGATGAAACTGTTGGTTTACACAACCAAATAATTTCTGCACAAACTGTCAGAAATCTTCTCAGGGAAGATCATCTGCATCCTCCTCACCAGGGTCTTGATCGGACTTCAGTTCAGAGTTTTAACCGACAAATGCTCACCTTCAATGGCCACTGGCACGCTGGAGAAGTGTGCTCTTCACGGATGAATCCTGATTTCAACTGTATTCGGCAGATGGTAGACTGCGTGCGTGTATGGCGTTATGTGGGCGAGAAGTTGGCTGACAACATTGTGAACAGAGTGCCCCATGGTGGGGTTATGGTATGGTCAGACACAAGCTATTTTATCGATGGCAATTTGAATTCACAGAGAGACCGTGATGAGATCCTGAGACCCATTGTCATGCCATTCATCCGCCACCATCACCTCATGTTTCAGTATGATAATGCACTGCCCCATGTCGCAAGGATCTGTACACGATTCCTGGAAGCTACAAATGTCCCAGTTCTTCCATCACCTCCATACTCACCAGACATGTCACCCATTTGAGCATGTTTGGGATGCCCTGGATGGACATGTACGACAGCGTGTTCCAGTTCCTGCCAATATTCAGCAATTTTGCACCGCTATTGAGTGGGACAACTTTCCACAGGCCACAATCAACAGCCTGACCAACAATATTTCAAAGGTTATGGATCTCGCTGCATACGGCAAATTGTGGTCACACCAGATACTGAATGGTTTTCTGATCCATGCCCCTACTTTTTTTTAAGGCATCTGTGTATTCTCAGTCATGTAAAATCCATAGGTTAGGGCCTAATGAATTTATTTCAATTGATTTACATATATGAACTGTATCTTTGAAATCTTTGAAATGGTTTTATTTTGCGTTTGTTCTTCAGTGTCTCTCCTCAATGGATGAATGCAATATGTTTGTGCTTTCTTTGATCAGGAGCGAAAGGAGTTTGAACTGAAATGTGTGAGGGAGCAAGGAGCCATGCGAGAACAATTACAGGTACACACAACAGTGGAGGCTGCTGAGGAGAGGACGGCTCATAATAATGGCTGGAGCGAAAGGAATGGCATCAAACACATAGAAATCATGTGTTTGATGTATTTGATACCGTTCTGCTCCAGCTATTAACACGAGCCCGTTCTCCCCAATTAAGATGCCACCAACCTCCTGTGACACACATCCTCTGACATCTTCTCTTAATCCATTTGAAGACCTTTAAAAGCAATTCTCTCATTTCACTCTGCATTCCCAGATATGTGCTATGCATCTGTCTTAAGAGCCTATACACCATGTGTTGTTGCCTATTTACCCAGGGATGCACGCACTGACACACAGAACAAAATATGTTCTCGTCATTCCAAGTGAAACAAAGCTTTGATTTGATAAATGACGGGGATGATGCAGTGCAATGACACCAATTGAATTAATCTATCTGTTTATTTCAAGATTGTATCGTCTGCTTGTCTCTATCCATCCTCTTCTCTAGGTCCACATCCAGACCATCGGCATCCTGGTGTCGGAGAAATCGGAGCTGCAGACCGCACTGTCATACACGCAGCAGGCTGCCCGCCAGAAAACAGGTGAGTGTGTGTACACCCTGTGTGAGACTGAGGATGTATGAATATCAATGTGTGTATGTGAACGTTCTCAGTAATGTGCTGTGTTTTCAGGGGAGGCTGGTGAGAGGGAGTTGATGTGTGTAAAAGTCTATTCGTATTGGTGCTCAGTAAGCTGCTGATGTGTGTTTTCAGGAGAGGCTGAGGAGCTGAGTAACCGTCTCCAGGCCACCAAACAGAGAGTCTCTGAGCTGGAGAGAACCCTGTCCTCCGTCTCCACACAACAGAAACAGTTTGACAAGGTAACTTAAACACACACAGAGAGAGAGAAACTGTGTGAGAAGGTAATTTACATTATCACACGCAAACACACCGGACTGATTCTGAGACAGTTACTTGAATGCCGTGAGCGATGAGTTTCGATTTGAGCTTTTCAGTAATGCGTTACATATGATTGATTATCTTGTTCTCTTGTGCAGCATAACAAAGAGCTAGAGAGAGAGAGAGACAACCTGAGGCTAGAGGTGTACAGACTAAAGTAAGTCTTACCTGTAGTATGCTACCATTCTACTAAATGGCTGGCCTTTTATCTTATTTCCTTGTATGCTTTGTGGACTAGGTAGGAAAAGGAATCTAGTGGAAACCATGAGTGTCATCTATGAGTAGGTTAGGCAATTCAGAAGCTGTGTGTGTACGTTCCAACCTGACCCTCCTATATCTCTTCGTCCCTGTGCAGTAGTGTGAGTGAGGAGAGGAGGCAGCAGAGTTCAGAGCTGTCAGAGCAGCTCAAGCTGAAGGTGAGTGAGAACAGTGCTATGAGACTGGACCTGGATGAACTGCGCAAGAGACTGGAGATGGCTGACGTCATGCTGCAACAGGTAGATAGATACACACTCTCCATACACACTGTCATTATCATTTGTTTTGCAGTTGTTCAATTCTCTTGTTCTTTTATTCTTAGTTTTCCAGTCAGTCAGGGCCTCCCAGTGCCAACCAGCAGATGCAGTTACTACTGGAGGAGAAATTACAGATTGAGGTGCACACTGCTCAGGTAGGGGGGGGGGGGGGGGGTGTGTGCATGCGAGCGCATTGTGTGGGATGAATTCACCTAGAACTGATTTATGACCACACATTTATCATCAAATTTGGTGGTTGCTTAGAATTGTCCTATTTAAATTGGAAATATGTTTTTTCCATATCCCAACTCGCCCTGAGACACCCTCAGAGTGGTGTCAGGGTCTGCCATTATCAACAGCGACCCTGGAGCAATTGTGATAAAGTGCCTTGCTCAAGGGCACATTGACAGATTTTTCACTGTTGCGACTCTGATTCAAACTAGCAACCTTTCAGTTACTTGCCCAACTCTAACTGCCATTTACAAACGGGTGTATGCCTCTCTTTAATGTTTTAGCGCCTTGCCATTGTGTTAATGGTCTTTTGGTATTATCTATAGTTAATGGAGTCGGTGGCCCAGCTGCAGACAGAGAGAGACCGTTACGCTGAGCAGATCCATGAGGAGGGACGAGTATGGAAGGACAAGACAGAGCAGCTGCTCTCTCAGGTACACTATGCTACCACCCCATTAGCAGAACCTATAGAGCTGGCATAGCCTCTGAACGGAATGCTAGAAATACTTAGTCAAGTTGTTGATTGGCGTGTGTGTCCTGTGCAGGTGACACTAGTAGCAGAGGAGAGAGACAGGAGCATCAGTCAGATCCAGGAGCTAGAAGTCCACATCACAGACCTGAAGCACGCTGCAGGTGAGGCACACAGCTACCCTCCTTGTTTTGCACATCCGTGGTTCTCAGAAGAGCTTTCTACCAAAGACAAGCTTACTGTGTTCGTCCTGCCAATGATTATCATGAAAGGATTTGTATTGCCATAAGGAAAGTATAATGTACTGTTGGTGAAAGGAGAAAAATGTTCTCAAAGGGAGATGAACTGATTGTTTTCTCCTCCCCAGCCCTTTTGTCCCATGAGAGAGAGGCCCAGGTAGATCCCCAGCCCTCAGGGCCCTCCATGAGTGAACTGGCCCTCCAGGAAGCCCTCAGCAGCCTGCAGCAGGAGAGAGACTCTCTCAACACACAGTTCCAGGCCCAGGTGATAACCTCCCCTTCTCTCACACACACACACACACGCACACACACTACCAGTGAATAATAACACGCACTGTGCATATCACACTCTGAACACTCTCTGTCTCATCAAGGCCTTGACTAATAAGATGCATTATGGTTTGTGTTGGTGCCGACCTGGAACCAAATCCTGGACACCATTTCCCTTTTATAGAGTCTCACTGTTCTTCCCGTTCCTTTGCTATAGCTACGTGACAACGAGCAGCTGAGTCGTATGTGCTCGGAGCAAGAGTCCCGTCTCTCGGAGCTGGAGCGCCATGCGGAACGCGGGGCCGAGGATGCAGAGGACCGCAGGCGCATGCTGGAGGACGTGCAGAGCGACAAGGCCACCATCAGCCGCGCCCTGGCCCAGAACCGCACCCTTAAAGACCAGCTGGCTGAGCTGCAGAACGGCTTCGTCAAACTGGTAAGGACGAATATTACCTAATTTACTGTCCTGTTGACTTATTTGAAGTATTCACTAATCTGCCTAAGTTTGGTTGGTGATAAAATAAATGGGTGGAACTGGAAACATGGTTTTTACTCATCCAGCCACATTCAAAACACTTGAATTTACAGTTTAGGCATTTAGCAGACGCACTTATCCAGAGCGACTTTGTTCCTCTTAAGGTAGCTAGGTGAGACAACCAAATATCACAATCATAGAAAGTCAAACTTTTCCTCAATAAGCTACTATCAGCAGTCAGTGCTAGTAAGATAAGACACGTTAGAATAACAAGGGTGTTGCCTCGTGTTGAATGTCTCTCTGCCATCCTAGACCAATGAGAACATGGAGCTGACCACTGCTCTGCAGTCAGAGCATCACGTCAAGAAGGAGCTGGGACGCAAGATGGGACAACTACAGGAGGACCTGCATAACTTCAAGGAGCAGGTAGGGACACACAAGTGGAGGCTGCTCAGGGGAGGACGGCTCATAATAATGGCTGGAACAGAGCGAATGGAATGGCATCAAACACATGGAAACCATGGATGTTTCTCTATGCATACTACTGTGCTCCAAGTGCATTCTCCGAGGACGTTCTCTTGAGTATGTTCTTGTGAGGACGCATAAAACATTTAATTTGAGAAGCACTCCCCCTACTGTATTACCTCACGCTGCATCTCCCCATTCATTTCTTCCAGCCAGGGCAATGGCAACAATAGAGACAAAAGACTGCATTCTGTAATGCTGCATGATGCGACTAATGATGATTTGAAAAAAGACGCTTGGAAGGCATAAGCTCGGCTTAGTTTTTTGCTCAGGCTGCACACACTTCATCAGTCTCTCATTCACAATTTAACGGCGGCATCCCCTTTGTGTGGCCGTAATGCAACCTAAAAAAGTCCATGCTTTTTGTGGCCGTTGTGCCCTTCTCCCTGAGTGCCGCACGCTCCTAAGCACCTCTCACATAGCTCTCCATCACGTGATCGGGTCTTTCTCACAGGCTACCAGTGAAGACACACATAGGGGGACGCACTCATCCTTATCCAATTCCAAGGTGCATGTTGGAAGAACTGTCCACATTTGACTTTTGTCAGCCAACATGATGAGTAACGAACAGTACAATCACTAGCCTATGTCAATATACAATCCCCCATAGTACAAAAATTGACCTATTCTGTGTGAGAAATAAATATTCCAAACATAGTCTGGGACAGTTGTGGGATGCGATGGATATCAAATTAATCCAACCACTATCATCAACAAAAAAAAGTTTTACTCAATGTGGCTGACGCAAAAAAACAGCTTTAAATTATGATAAACAATTTGGCCTCTTTCTTCACATTATAAGCACAGCAATGTGCACAGGGTAGTAGGCTACGAGCGCAAATGTTCCATTAGCGGAAAACACCATTATCAAAAGTGACCACAAATGCGATTTATGCATTTAATGCTTTTATTATAAAGGTGCATTTTTATGGTGAAAATGATCTTCCCCAAACTTGAAACTCACACGCTGCTTATGTATACCACTTAGGCTCTACAACCCTTCTAAAGCGGATTAATGTGCTTCATTTTAAGAAGTTGTTTGGACACTTTAGGGCTATGGGTTAGGCTACATGAGGTGTGCAACTATGATTCGAAAAACTTGCAAAAAGAAGCCATTGTTTCTTTCCCTTATGCTGGGCATAATTCACAAGTGATCATTCACAAGTAGTAGGCTAGTATTGTCTCCCATCAGACTATTCTTGATTTAATCTTGTCTTTACAAATAATATATGTGAAATTAGTTTTGATTTAGAATGGACAATTATCATGCACCTGTCTTGAAACGGGCAGCGGGGGAAAAAATACATCTCATCTATGCACTTAAATTGCGAATGAAGGACGCTTTTCCCGTGGTTCATTTTTATGCCAGCCATGAGGCTATACTCCTGTTGTAAAGATAAACAATGTGCTTAATATTAGGAAAGTTGTGAAATATAGTAGGCCTAGCAGAAAGTTGATGGGATCCTTCCCTTTTTAATAGTGGCCATCACTCTGTCTATAGGCTATGTAATTGCATGGCCTATAGGAATGTTGCGCCTCATGAGCTCTCATGAAGCTTTTTATTAGATTTTTGATGACATTTGCATCAGTTAACAGGCAGTTAGCAAATTTGGTAGGCTACTAATGAACATCAGCAGCATCAGAGCTTGGAGAAGCCTAATTACCGTGCCTAAACGGTCACGTGGAATTTGTTTGACTTCATGACTCATGACAGCCGGTGTGGCAGTCACCGCAACAGCCCTAGTCTGAATACTTTCTGAATTAACTATGTGAATCATAATCTAGCTAGAAAGATTACCTTAAACTAATGTTATGCAAGGTAGATGGCAATTCTGCATGACCAGCTAGCCAGTTGACCTTATGGACTTACTCATTCACTGAACCTTCCTTCTTCTAGCCAGGACAATGTCAAAAGAGACGAAACAAGATATACACAAAGCAAACTTTTTACTTCATATCTATGAGCTAGCTATATGTGAATCGTAATAATGTAGCTAACAAGATAGTATAACAGGCATGGGTAGCTAGCTAACAATTCTTTGTGGCTATCTGTCTAGCTAACAGTAGTTGCTAGCCAGTTAGCTCTAATTTACTATGGGCTTACGACCTACAGTGGGTATTGTAGGCAGGTAACCATGCCAAAATTAACACAATGTATTTATCAACATATCAAGATGAAATGTTGTAGTCAGGCAACATATGAGATGTGAATAGGCAACATTTAATTACAAAGTCGGAGTGTATTTTCTCTCACTTCAACTCAAGTAATGTCCGCTATTGATTTCAAGAAAATGTAATTTTATACGTGGTTACGTCATATTTCTTTGCATACTTTCCATGGAAGCTTGCGTCTGCATGCTTCAAAATGTACAAATGGAGTACGCATTCGAGAAGTGCTCCGTTTCGCATACTTTGATTTGGACTCATACTCCGACCCTTCCTTGCTCCACTTTGCATGCATGGTTGTATGCATTTTGAGAAACACCCCATGTGCTTGATGTATTTCATACCATTCCGCTCCAACCATTACCACCAGCCCATCCTCCCCAATTATTAAGGTGGTGAACAGCTGCAGGAACAACATTTGTCACACAAACACACTCACACGTCTGCTTCATCCCCAGTTGGAGCTGAAGTCTCTGGAGTACCAGGCACTGCTGGAGCAGCGGGACCAGATAGTGGCCCACCTACAGCAGTACTCTGCAGGCTACACGGCCCTGGCATCTGAGCGGGAGCAGCTCCACAGACAGTACTTGCAGCAGAGCCAGCTGATGGACCGGCTGCAGCATGACGAGACCCATGGAAGGGTTCAACTGGAGATGAGCCACAAACAGCTGGAGCAATACCAGGTCAGGGAACGGGACACGCATACATTCATAATGCATCGTTACTGCTGCGCTGGCTGGCCGGCTGGGTTGTCAATAGTTGCCACAAAGTCAAAATTGGCTACATCGTAAAAATTCATGAAAACTTAAAAGGTTAGGCTTATGGTTAGTGGTGGGGTTAAGGTTGGTGTTGGGGTTAGGTTTAAAATTGAATTTTGAGAAGATAAATTGTAGAAATGGGTGGGGTTTATGACTTTGTGGCTGTGGTAACCCTCCCCCATACAGGAGAGGCTGGAGCGGTTGTCCAGAGACAACGAGCAGCTGAAGGCTGAAGTCACAGAGCTGCTCAACAGCTCAGCCCTGGCCACACCCCCCAGAGACCAGGGAGACGGAGTGGAGAGCCAATCCCTGCCAGAAAGCCCACAGAAGTCCTCCATTGCTATCCCAGAAGACTTTGAGAGCCGGGAAGAGATGGTAAGGAGAAAATAACTATCAGTGGTTTTAAGTGGCCTCTAGTGTTGTTGCTCCCAAATGCTACATATGTGAGGATTTTCAAAGCATCTCTCAGTCTCCGATTTATTTATTTATTTTTTTAAATCCTCTTCCGTCTCTCTCAGGAGGAGTTTGTGCGTGATGCAGTGGCACGTGTGGAGGCAGAGAGAGATGAGGTGAGGAGCAGACTGGAGGAGGAGAGGAGACTGCACCTTGCAGCCCGTCACCAGGCTGCAGCACCCAGCATGGAGTTCCAGCACCACAGTCATGACCATGAACACAACCATGACCACGGTCACAGCCACGGCCACACTCACAGCCATGACGGCCACACTCGCAGCCATGATGACCACAGTCACTGTGAACACACAGGTGAGAGGAGGAGAGGTGCATGCACATATTTGTGTGTGCTACGTGCATGACCAATGTTTGTTTTCTCAGAGCTCTATGCTAGGTTTGAGTGTGTTACCATTGCAGTGTGTGACCGGTGTTTCCCCCCCGTGTTAGTCTCAGGGTCAGAGGGCGTACCAGTGGAGGTACACGAGGCCCTGTGTGTTGCCATGGAGAAGCTCCAACACCGCTTCACCTCACTGATGCAGGAGAAGGCTGACCTGAAGGAGAGGGTAGAGGAGCTGGAACACCGCTGTATACAGCTGTCTGGAGAGACTGATACTATAGGTGACAATCACACTCCTCTATACAGCTGTCTGGAGAGACTGATACTATAGGTGACAATCACACTCCTCTATACAGCTGTCTGGAGAGACTGCCACTATCAGTGAGACACACACTCTCCACTACCCTTTTTCACACACACACACACACACAGTGATGCACTTACACATTCATTCCCATAGTGTGACCGGTCATCCCTTTCCTTCATTGTGTGTTTGTCCAGGAGAGTACATTGCCCTGTACCAGAACCAGAGAGCTGTCATGAAGCAGAAACACACGGAGAAGGAGCAGTACATCAGTATGTTGGCCCAGGACAAAGAGGAGATGAAGGTTTTATTTAATTTTTTATTTAACTAGGCAAGTCAGTTAAGAACAAATTATTATTGACAATGATGGCCTACCAAAAAGCCTTTTGTGGGGACAGGGGCTGGTATTAAGAATATGCGACAAAACACATCACGAGACGACACTACATAAAGAGAAACCAAAGACGACAGCATAGCATGGCAGCAACAAATGAAAACAGCATGGTAGCAACACAACATGGTACAAACATTATTGGGCACAGACAACAGCACAAAGGACAAGACCGTAGAGACAACAATACATCAGGCAAAGCAGCCACAACTGCCAGTAAGAGTATCCATGATTGAGTCAAACTGGACCATTTTTTCTTGCAGCTTGTGCCAGTCGCTAGCTGCAGTGAACTGAAAAGAGGGCCCCCAGGGATATGTATGCTTTAGGGACTTCTTACAGAATGTGAATGGCAGAACGGGTGTTGTGTGTGTGTGTGACTGCAGTAGCTATCTCAGATAGGGGGAGTGAAGCCTAAGAGGGTTTTATAAATAAGCAGCAACCAGTGGGTCTTGCGACGGGTATACAGAGAGAACTAGTTTACAGAGGAGTATAGAGTGCAGTGATGTGTCCTATAAGGAGCATTGGTGGCAAATCTGATGGTCGAATGGTAAAGAACGTCTAGTTGCTCGATGCACCGTTACCTGCCAATCTAAAATTACGTGTCTGTAATCTAGCATGGGTAGGATGGTCATATGAATCAGGGTTAGTTTGGCAGCTGGGGTGAAAGAGGAGAGATTACGATAGAGGAAACCAAGTCTAGATTTAACCTTAGCCTGCAGCTTTGATATGTGCTGAGAGAAGGACAGTGTGCCGTCCAAGTACTTGTAAGAGGTGACTACCTCAAGCTCTAAACCCTCAGTTAAAAAGCAAACCGGTGGGGAGAGGGGCATTCTTCTTACCAAACTACATGACCTTTGTTTTGGAGGCATTCAGAACAAGGTTACGGGCAGAGAAAGCTTGTTCGACACAAAGAAAGCTTTGTTGTAGAGCGTTTAACACAAAATCCGGGGAGGGGCCAGCTCAGTATAAGACTGTATCATCTGCATATAAATGGAGGAGAGAGCTTCCTACTGCTTGAGCTATGTTGTTGTAAATTGAGAAGAGCGTGGGGCCTAGGATTGAGCCCTGGGGTACTTCCTTTGTGACAGGCAGTGGCTGAGACTGCAGATGTTCTGACTATACACTGGCCTGCTAATTACCTCTCTCAAAGTGTTCAAAGACCCCTCAGAGACACCAATACTCCTTAGCTGGCCCACAAGAATGGAATGGTCTACTGTCAAAATCTTTGGCCAAGTCAATAAAAATAGCAGCACAACATTGCTTAGAATCGAGGGCAATGGTGACATAATTGAGAATCTTTTAAGATTGCAGTGACACATCCATAACCTGAGCGAAACTAGATTGCATACCAGAGATAATACTATAGAGTTCAAGAAAGCCAGTCAGTTGAGTATTGACATGTTTCTCCAGCACTTTTGATAAACAGGGCAAAATGGAAATAGGCCTGTAACAGTTAAGTTCAGCTTGGTCTCTCCCTTAAAATAAAGGACGCACCGGGGCTGCCTTCCAAGCAATGGGAACCTAACCAGAGGAGAGATGGGTTGAAAAGTTTAGAGAGGCTTGGCGATGATAGGGGCAGCAACCTTAAAGAAGAAAGGGTCTAAACCATCTGACCTGAATGTTTTTTGGGGGTCAAGTTTAAGGAGCCCCTTAAGCACCTCGGACTCAAGTGACTGCCTGCAGGGATACACTTTGTAGTGGGGCAAGGGAAAAAGAGGGAGGAGCATCGGGGCTAGTCTCATTAGGAGTGGGAGATGAGAATGTTGGATGGGGAAGGAGGTATGGCAGAGTCAAATAGGAATCCTGACTTAATGAAGTGGTGATTTAAAGAGCTCCGCCATGTGCTTCTTGTCAGACAACCACATCAACATTTAGGGACATGGGCAGATGTGAGGAGGAGGGTTTATTCTCCAGGTCTAATCGTTTTCCAGAACTTCTTGGGGTTAGACCCACAGAGAGAGAACTGCTCCTTAAAGTAACTAACTTTGGCCTTGCACTTATTTATAATTTGCCTGAACGACAGCCAGTCAGCCTGAGTATGCGTGTGCCGAGCGATTTGACAAATGGAATTCTTGAGGTGGAGTAACTGCCAGATCACGGTCGAACCAGGGGATGAACCCGTTTTTAATTCTCCTTTTCTTTGAGTGCGTGTTTGTTAATGATGCCACTGAAAATATAAAAAAAGAAGGTCCAAGCATCTTCGACAGAGGGGATCAAGCTGGTTCTATACCAAGTTACAGGCCAGGTCATGAAGGATGGCTTGCTCATATTTTTTTGGCAAGGGTCTATGACAAATCAGGACAGGTTGTTTCACTGAGCAGCCATTACAAACACAGGCTGTAAAACAGTGATCGCTAAGGTCATTAGGGGCGGCAGGTAGCCTAGTGGTTAGTGCATTGGGCCAGTAACCGAAAGGTTGCTAGATCTGGATTATTGGTAAGGAAAACATCAAGGAGAGTAGCCTTTTCTGGGTGTTTGGAGTCATATTTTGTTGGATTGGTAATAATCTGAGAAAGATTTAGGGAGTCCCATTGCTTTAGGACTTGGTCAGGATGTTTAAGCATGTCTCAATTCAGGTCACCTAGCAGGACAAATTCAGGCTTAGTGTAAGGGGCCAGGAAAGAGCTTAAGGCATTTAGGGTGCAGGCTGGTGCTGATGGTGGACGATAACACCCAGCAATAGTCAACAATTAGTTATTTGTAAGTTTATTGTGTAAAACCTGCAAATCAAATTGTTTGGGGACATACTTGGTGGAGACAACCGAGCACTGAAGGTGTTCGTTGGTAAAGATTGCCACTCCACCACCTTTGGAAGATCTGTCTTGCCGAAAAAGGTTAAAACCAGAAAGGTTAACATCAGTGTTCAAAACACTTTCTTAACCACGTCTCGGTAATGACGAACACATCTGGATTGGAGCTGTGAACCCACCAATATTAGTGCCGATTTTAACAATCGGTATTCGGCCTTTTTGGATGCCGATTATGGCCGATTACATTGCAACCCACAAGGAAACTGCGTGGCAGGCTGACCACCTGTTACACGAGTGCTGCGTTAAAAGAACCTTGTGGCTGCAAGGAGCCACGGTAAGTTGCTAGCTAGCATTAAAATGATCTTATAAAAAAAACAATCAATCTTCACATAATCGATTATGTTAACCATGTTAACTACACATGGTTTATGATATTACTAGCTTGATATTGATTAAAATCGGCCGATTTTCATATCAGCTTTTTTTGGTCCTCCAAGTATCAGTATCAGCGTTTTAAAATCATAATCGGTCAACCTCTAATTTTAGGTAATTATCTTCCAGTGTTAGCGTACAGAAAACCCATGCTTTTACGAGAGAAGAAATCGGTGAAGTAGACATCAGAGCACAAATCAGAATTGGGGCTAGCGACAGTAGATGGGCCAGGGTGTACTTGCACATTTCCAGATATCATCAGCAGTAATATAATCAGGGCACGGCAGAGGACAGGGAGAGCTCTGCAGTGTTGATTTGACATTTGAATGTGCATTAGATGGCAACAAGATCATATTGTTAAGCAATTTCATCAGGTAACATGAATAGAAAGCCGGGGAGAGGTGGTTAGAATAGGATGGGAGGCCAAGAGTCTGTGTACCCAATAAACATAATCTGTCCCACGGTTGGGTAAACAAGCAAGTTCATAGTAAACAAAGCACGCATGAGGCAAATAGCATAAAGCACAAGAGAAAAATATAATGACTTGGGACTAGCCATTGTAAGCTCAGAGTCACTCACCCCAACAGTGTGTGTGTGTGCTGGAGGCGAGCGACAGCTTGGGAGAGAGGGGGGGGCAGACGGTGAACAGATAGCCAGGTGGAATCCAAGCTGCAGTGCAGCAGGCAACGGGAGTAGGTGTCACACCCACTTGGGAGAGGCTTTTTTTTCGGAAGGCAGATTCCTTGTAGAAAATCCCAGCTAGCTAGCAAGTCACTGTCCACCATCTTTTCCATGTGGAAAATGTTGTTAGCTAGCTATATCTTTTCAGTTTTGGAAAATGGTCCACACACACACACACAAACGTGCTCTACTCACACACAGAAAGTACACCAATTTGATTGTTTCTGTGCCCATGCAGGCCAAACTGGCAGAGCTGCAGGACCTGGTCATGAGGTTGGTGGGTGAGAGGAACGAGTGGTACAGCCGCTATGCTGGGATGGTGGCTAGCGCTGACACTACAGCTAACCCTGACCTGCTGCCAGCTGGGGAGGACCATGTCCAGGCTCACCACGCACACAGACGCATGGAGCTCAATGCTGTGGACGGACAAGGTTTGAGCACACACGCGCACACACACACACACACCTCCATTCCCGCTGTAGAGTCCATGGATAGTCATTATACTAACCTCCCTGATCTCTCATCTCCTTCCCCCTTCTCTCTCCAGAGTCTATGGATCTAAGTAAAGCTATGGAATCTGACTCCACCACCCCTGATACCCCTCACAGTGCACTGTCAGACTTGGTCCAGAGGCTCCCCCCAGATTCACAGGCTCTGATGAGGCCCCAGGAGGATGGCACGGCCAGGCAGATCATGCAGCTGCTCCAGGAGATCCAGGGGCCCCGCTCCGTGCCCTTCCTGGGGGACAATCCCTGCATCCCCTTCTTCTACCGGCCTGACCAGCAGGACGAAGTCAAGATCCTGGTGGTCTGATGAGACTATGGAGCCAACTGGCAAAGTTGGTTTGGATCCCTGGCAATGTTGAAGGATCTCTGAACACACACACCATTCCACCACGTCACACTTAGGTCATCTAGGATCACACGTACACACACTTCTGGGTATACGGTCTCACACACATGCGCACTCTCCCCCCCCCCCCCCCCGTCATCGTCAAATTCAAGTTTCTGGAGAGTTTGTTTACGCTGTCTCACACTCCATTTGAGTCCTTGGGGGGTCTCACATGCAGTTTATTATTCACTGCACACTAAGGCTGGGTGTTGCTCACTCCCCTTATGCAATAAAATATCTCTGTCCCCTCAGTCAGTCTATTGAAGGAGAAATGAAGGCTTTCAGTGAAGTTAGCAGCAATAGTATGTGTGCGTGCATGGACTACTCTCACAGGATCCTCATTCACAATGTGTGTCTGATTCTGGAGAAGAACTGGGATAGTCTGTGTTTGGTAGTGGAGACAGACAAGGCTTGGTTTTGCCCTGTGGGCTGTGTCTCAATTAATTTATTTGTCTCTTTTCCTCCATGACAACTGATGGGCAACAACATACTCAGGCATTTGGTCATGAATGGAAGGAGACTGATACACAGCCTTAGGTAGGTGTTGGTGTGTTCTATGGCAGTGGAGGTAGTGTTTTGTCAGTGAAGCAGGTGGAGTAGTGAAGGTCAGTATCAATTCAGGCTGGAGCCTTGACCTAACTGGGGAGAAAGCAAGTCAGGAAGCATTGGTAAAGACACTAGCATTTGGCACAAGTTTGCATTGTTCACTTAATTTCTAAGTTGTTTACTTCTAAGTAGGGGAACACAATGACGTCATAGGAAAGAGGAACGTGAACGTAGACACATGGCTGCTCTCCCCTACAATTACCTTGTCTATCCACCCTCTTCCATTTGGAAACACTGAAATCTGAACACATGCATGTACAGTAGAGCTTTCTCTTATGCCAATGAGCCAGTCAGTTCTATTCCCCTAGTTTGCTCTGCGTTTATTTATTTCATGTCCCATTTTCATGTCATCTCTTGTTTATCAATCGTTCAATTCCATTGTGCTTGTTGCCCCTCTACATATCATTGATATGAAGTTGCTCCCTTTGAGACTGGATGGAGATTGGATCATTTATCACAGACAATCTCAATTCTATCCCTAATGATCTGAATGTAAGTGGTCTCTTCTCTCTAGTTTCATGGGCTTTTGTTGTCGGTTATTGCACTAAGATTGTACAGAGCTTCTACTAAAATCCTGTCCCATCTCACTTGTTTTTTGGACAGTAGTTTTTCTATGGCAGACCCATTCTAGGCATTTGATTTCTGTGCTTGGAGCCCTATGATGTCATGAGTGCTCTTTGGCACATCTGGGCAGAGGGTTCCACTCAAAGCTAACGAATGGAGACTAAAGCTTGTGTGTTGAAGTGACCGAGAGAGAGAGTGTGTGTGTGTGTGTACACTTGGAGGATGTACAGGTATGTGTATATATAGTGTTGTATTAATCATAGTAACACAAGGCAGAGGCAATGGGGGTTAAGCTCTGCTGTTTGATTGGAAGGTCATCCTGTTTTTGGAGAAACTTCCCATGATGGGGGTGTGTGTACTCATAATATTTGTTGATTTTTGAATTTTGAGGCTTCCGTAGTGTCTTTGTTGTTGACTACCGATGTCAGATTTTTTTTATTCAAGAATGGAAGTCTTTAATGATAAGTCAATTGATTACCCCTAACTTAATGAAAAGCAAACAGTCTGAAAAATAGTAAGGTGGTTTTTGATAATGCTATGTGAAATGTGTTCAATCAGATATGAGGAAAGTATTGGTTGTGGAGGATGTTTTCAGGTCTGTAGAGGTGTGTGTGTGTGTAAGGGTTTTGTACTTGGTCTGCATTAATTGCTGAACCAACTCTACCCTGAAGTGCAGCACTTTTCACAGTAGGACTTGACACAGTTTCTCTTGAAAGTGAATGGACTGTTACCCCTATCTGAATTAAATTCCTGGCTTAGCGTTCTCTTATGCTTATGAAAAATATTGTAATTAAAAAAAGTTAACTTTTGTTTTGGGAGTAGTAAAACCAAAAGAAAATCTTTTCAAATAATTTAAAATGCCATTATTTTGACGGTGACGAGAGATACAAGTAATAGATTAAACTGATTTCTCCCCCCCACCCCCCCCAACACAGACTTTCTAATTCAATGTTTATTTTGAATGGATGTGTGTGTGATTGAACAGATGATTTAGAGACAGTTGAAAGTTTTCTGTTGTAAAGGAGCTGTATATACTGTAACTGTGTAAGATATTGTACAGTATATTCATTCTGCCTGGTGTGGGAATAAAGGTAATGGCTGTTTGTAGTGTTGCTAGCAGCCCAGAGCGTTTGTCTGTTTGTGTGAGCATTTGTTGGACACACAGCTGAGGTGAAGGGGTAGGCGTGATGTCTTTGTATTAAATCAAAGGTTAACTAAATTAAAATATATTTATTAGGCATAATTATCCAAACTAATCCGTTTTAATGCAATGTAGGCTGTTTGGGGACGTTGAAGGATCGTTGAGCTTCCAACACTACATTTCTGATGTGATTTCTCCTGTAAGATTTATTTTCTCCCCTCCTGAATAAAACTGATTGAGCAAAGTAGACAGAATCTGGTCAATGGATCCTTGCAAGTATCCCTCTGAGTTTCTACCTTCAATATGCCCTACAAATTAGACATGTTATTTTGAATGTGCAATTCCTGATTTTTCCACAAAATAAGACAAGCAGACCATATTGGTACACTGACTTTTAATGTGTTGACGAAGCGCAGCCTGTTGGACAGACTCATGCCACCCACAGCAGTAAGATAAGATACAGGACAACGTTGTCACAGCAGGATAGAATACACACATTCACTCTGCCCAGTCTGCACTCATTTCCTGTCCCCAGACAGAGACCGAGAAACAAGGGACAAATTATTCTTCTCTACATGCTACTCAAACAACCTTCCAATACTCAACACAGCCATCAACAGGGATATAACTTTCACTTATCAAGTTTGTTTTTAGTTTGTTTCATTGTACACATACTCAGTCACTTATTCATACTAATTTAATATTCAGTATTCATACATTGTCAACTAACCTGTAGACAAGTGGAAGCACAATTTCCAGAAGATGCACCACACAATATACACACGTAAGATATGTCCTATTTACTCTTAAATAATAATGAAACTATTTTAGTTATGTATTGGGGAGGGTTTGTATGAACTGAGTACAATATAGATACTATAATGGGTTTGTGGGTATGCTAATGAGTGTAGTTTTTACCATTGTCATGCCCAACATGTACTTTTATCACCAACAGGGTCATAATACAACAAACCACAGAGTCCACTCACATCTCTCACACAGCAATGGGAACGCATGAGTAACATGGGAGGGGAGAGGTGTACTGTACAGGCGTGTGTTTGTTTAGGGTTCTATGCATAGACCATCACTGATTGGGTTGTTAGTGGTTTAAACCTGATGTCCTCACTCACCCCCGTGACCACTGAGAAAGGAAAGAAAGAAAAAAGGAAAGAAAAAAGCTGATAAATCATGCCAAAATTGAAAGTGCCACCCCATCCCCCAACTCATTACACAGTTCCAATGATATTCAACACATTTCTCAGAGGTTCTCCTGCCAGTGGTCTTGGAAATGCTTTGAGAGTCAAACCTAATCATGGGCAGGGTCAACACTTTAAAATATAATTCTTGAACACAACTTACATTTTTCCACTTTCCTTCTGAGGAAAGGAGAAATTATGCAATTAAACAGTATTGAGACGCACCCTTTGGGTCTTGTCTGTCTCCTCGCCTCCTCTCAGGCTGAGCATCTACTCTGAGTCTGGTGTGATTGGTGGACAGCTCTCATTAAGCTGTCCAATAAGAACATATTGCACTTTCAATTTAGATCCCGCCTCGCTATGCTACTGGTTTTCACTAGTGGGGAAGTGGTTCATTGACAAGTGGGAGAGGAGGAGAGAGACGGACGACTCTAGCTCAATGTTAGGCCACAGTTTTTAGCGGGAGACCTTTGAGTTACCCAGCACCCGTGGCATCGGTACAGAGGTTGAAGCACAGAAAGCAGCATATGCCTAGGGGAGCTGGTTGTGGACGAGTTTACACCGATATACACCAGATCACAGTCTGAGCACCTGAACTTGTGTCATTGCATGCAGATACAGTAATACAATACATCATCATGGTTAGATCATGGTTAGCACAACACATAAGAGTGGGCCTTCACAGTGACACAAGGCCTAGTGGCCACAGAAGGGCGTAGCACATAGACACAGGGAAATACAGGGGTTGGCGATTTCTTCTTCTCTCTCTTTCTCTCTCTCCCCGTCTCCTGCTTAGAGGGAGGCTGTTTTGGAGAGTTGCTGAGGTTTCTGATTCGTGTGTTTGTGTGTAGGACAGTGGTGATTCACCCTCCACCGTGTAGGGGCTGAGTGGGGGGGGGGGGGGGGGGGGGGGGGGGGGGGGGTGGAGGAAGGGGATGTCAGGGCCCTGAGGGGCAAAAAAGGGGGACTTCTAGTTGTCAGAAGGAGGCAGGGGGCCAACCCTTGCATGGCCGGCTGTTCATTGAAAAGAGGCGGAAGAAAATAGAAAAAGAGGACATGATGAAGCCAGATTAAGCAAAGGATGAACAAGTGAATGAAACCTAATGAGAGAACATTTCCCCAAACTCAGAGGCTAGGAGTCACTGTTGTGATATTAGATATAAAAGGTCACATTAATCAATGTATCATAATAAATAGAATACACAATCTAAGTGCAGTGACATTGATACCACATTACACTCTTGACACATTACAGTCAGTATTTGTAATGAAATGTACATTTTCTCTAGGTGTTTTTCCTACTTTCCCATCGATGTCAGGTGTGTCCTAGCCTGTGACGTTAGGGACCAGTATGGATCATGACGATCATTGCAGAAGACAAGAAAAATAACTCTGTTGTTCAGATGCAGTTATCCCTTCTGATCCGCTCCCCCTTGCTAGATAGATGGATAATGCATCTACTCCCGAGAGAGAATCAACACATAGAATAAAGAATCAACACAGCACACAAATATCATTATCAAATCCAATATGATCAGAGAAGAAATCATTCAGATATGAGAGGAAGAGAAATACCCATATGAAGGGGAGGGTGAGAAACGACAAATATTTCAGCACAGCATTCTTAACTATCTCATCCATATTTGCTGCATATCCCTGCCCATTTATGTGTGTGACTACTTACAGGTGTACATGTATTGTAATGCTAATCAACAATTGACCTTTATATGCAGTGGAGGGTGAATGCCTTTCTGTGTATTGGGGGTATACAGTGCTTTTTATGTGTGTATGGTGTGGGTTTATACGTGTGTGTGTGACGTGACCGTGTCATTTATTAGAGAAGGAAGAAGGGTCTAGGTCAGGTCTAGGTAGGTAGGTTGCTCTGCAGTCCTTGGTCTCTCTGCCATGGGGTAGGCGGTGGGTTGGAAGGGAGGGGGGCTTCAGTAGTTTAGTGGGTTGGTGAGGGAGGGGGTCTTCGGCTGCCAAGAGGACCATGGGTACACACAGATGAACAGACACACAGACACAATCACAGACAAAACACAGAGACAGGCATATAAAAGAAGACATTGATAAGTTAGGGCTTTCATTCTGGCTGGGTATCACTCCCCTCACAGGCGTGATACCCAACGTCACTGTACACCATACAGTCAAGTATACTTACTCATTCAGCTCCCCTATTGAACATTACATTCTATGCAGTCTCTCTCTCTCTCTCTGAGGCACACACTGGTCCGGTAACACACGCATGCATACACACACATTCACAGCTGCATGGGACAATGTGGGAGACGACAGCCAGACAAAACAGCTAACACGCTAACATACAAATCTTTCCTGCAGATTTGATTCTCTTCATGATTGTCTGGGAATATATATGCAGTATAACATTTCCATTTGTGACAAGCAGTTGTTTTGTGGCCCAGAAGAGGGCAGTGTAGCTCCACTAAATTATCACCCATAAATTCTCCTCTTTCAACCCAATCTACATGAAAAACGTGAGAGATGTGTGATTATAATTGCTACAAATGATATATGACACATTTTATCATCTCCATAGTCATTCTGCTATGATCATCAAGGCTATGCTATCTTTACTTCACTATCAAAGGAGGGGCTAGTTAGCATAAACGCTAAAAAGCAGACTACAACTGTAGGAGACAGAGTGGCATCATAACATAGATAATGACTGTCAGAATAGCTAGTTGGATAGACATTACATACCCTTTTCAATCCATTATTACCACCCACAGTATAGCCTTTTTGACCACTTCCCTAGCCTCTATTTAATCCTATGTTGACATCTATACAGGACAAACACAGAACAGAAAAGTGTCACGCCACCAAACGACAAGGCTGGAGATGGGTGAGATGTCAAAAGGCAACACACAACACTGATACAAACCCATCACCTTTGACTTCTGACCCCTAACGGGTAGCTCTGGTCAGGTGTGTGCGTGAAAGTTTGTGTATGCCTGCGTATGTGTGTTTGCGTATCTATTGGAGTCATCAGACTTTTTTTCAACACAAACCTATCCCAACTGAAACATACACCTCAAACTAGGACAAAAACATTTCAAGGATTTCAGTGGACAATAAGAAAACCAGCGTAGCTCACACAGTGACACTAACACACTGTGAGCTGTGTGTGCTCATGTGTGTTTGTCTGTGCAGTGCTGAAACGAGGCATTAGGGAGTACATAGAAAAAAATGAAAGAGAAGGAGAGAGGGATTGGGGCATGCAGTGAGGTGATGGTATCTAAGAGACAGCAGCATGAGGAAGAGGATGATGACGATGGTGAGTAGTACCAAACGTACCAGAAGCGTTAGTCCTCATTGGTCACTGATAGTGATTCTGAAAGAGGAACCATAATCAACGGTGGGATAGAGGTGTGGTGAAGGAGATAGGATGAGGAGGACAGAAAGAGGAGTGCAAACAAACTCATACAGGTTACAGTGCAGGAGAGACCCATGTCACATGACAAGGCTCTGCTCTCACCCTGGACCAATCAGATTTGGACCATTATTTAGGGGTAGAATTTGAGTTATTGGTTCCAACATGGCTTAAAGTCATTGTGTAAGCGTTATTTGGAAGTTTGAGGGTATGTTTGAACGAGAGCAGTGTCGGGCAACGCGTGTGTCTCCCTCCGTAAGGCAAGCTGCTGCCCTGACCGTGAGTTCACATCAGACCAGTACAGTGTCCATTAGCTTACAACCACAGGCAAACACAAGGCAAACGTTAGCAGTGCGGACGCAATTAAACAGAGAACTTAAGAAAAATAAACTCCCCTCACATCTCGCTCCCATTCTCTGTCTCTCTCTCTATCCCCCCACTCTCCCCTTTCTCTTTCTCTGTTTATTGCCACATGGAGAGATAGAGTAGACAATAGACACAATTCCTAAACTAGAAAGACTAAGAGAGTGGCATATAGGATAGGTGTCCACTACAAAATAATATTTTCTAGCAAAGACCACTGCCATCATTCTCATAGTATCACTTACAAAACCTTACTGGCTTGTGTCTGTCTCCCTGTATGACCTATTGTAGTGTTATACATTGATAGACTTGGTTACTTTTGCGTTGAGATGTAACTTTTGGTTTGATTCCACTCACCTGGGCACACCGGGGGGTGCACGGTTAGGCCTGGAGGGGACTGATGGTGGTGGCCCACCAAAAGGATCCGGGGAGGCCCCTGGGCGAGAGGGGACAGGGGGACCAGGAGGGAGGCCAGGGGCTGAGCCACGGGAGACAGGGCGACCAGGAGGACCTGGGGGAGCCCTTCTGTTTGGAGTGGGACTGGCAGCTGGAGACCTGACAGGGGTAGGGGAGAGGGAGAGAGTGCATTGGCAGTCAGTTCTCTTACACACCAGCAGGGTAGGCCACAACAACAGTGTAACGAAACATTCAGGAGTGTCATGGTCATGGTAAGAAAAAACATTACTGATCATCCAGTCCTCCTCCCCTATTCCTCTCCCCTCCATCCCCTTATTCCTCCCGGGACCATCCATATGTAAAATGTCTGCAGACATGACTAAGTCGCTTAGGATAAAAGCATCTGCTAAATGGCATATATTATTATTATTCCATTCCCCCACCCTCCCGCTCTCCCTCCATTCATACAGTACCTGCCCCCAGAGCAATTTACCTCCTTCCATCCCTCTCCCCCATTTCCCCACCCTCCCGCTCTCCCTCCATTCATACAGTACCTGCCCCCAGAGCAATTTACCTCCTTCCATCCCTCTCCCCCATTTCCCCACCCTCCCGCTCTCCCTCCATTCATACAGTACCTGCCCCCAGAGCAATTTACCTCCTTCCATCCCTCTCCCCCATTTCCCCACCCTCCCGCTCTCCCTCCATTCATACAGTACCTGCCCCCAGAGCAATTTACCTCCTTCCATCCCTCTCCCCCATTTCCCCACCCTCTCGCTCTCCCTTCATTCGTACAGTACCTGCCCCCAGAGCAATTTACCTCCTTCCATCCCTCTCCCCCATTTCCCCACCCTCCCGCTCTCCCTCCGTTTGTATAGTACCTGCCCCCAGAGCAATTTACCTCCTTCCACCCCTCTCCCCCATTCCCCCACCCTCCCGCTCTCCCTCCATTTGTATAGTACCTGCCCCCAGAGCAATTTACCTCCTTCCATCCCTCTCCCCCATTCCCCCACCCTCCCGCTCTCCCTTCATTCATACAGTACCTGCCCCCAGAGCAATTTACCTCCTTCCATCCCTCTCCCCCATTTCCCCACCCTCCTGCTCTCCCTTCATTCGTACCTGCCCCCGGAGTTGTTTCCACCCGGCCTCAGCCAGGAGTCGTCTACAGGTGGCGGCATGGCGGTAGTGATGGTGGTGGTGCTGATGTCTCCGATGATGTTTAGGGCCTCTTTCAGGGCATGGTACATGCGGAGCATCTCATCGCGGTGATGGGCCTGCTCCTGGGACTCCTCCATCAGGCTGTTTTGGTCCCCAGAGTGGTACAGGTTGGCCAGCAGCTCCGCGTTGATGAACTCCTTGGTCTGTGTGAAAGAGTGGGGAAGAGTTGCGGTGATACTGAGAGGTTTTTATTTCTTTTTTGCACTTATTCAATCAGATCAAGTGTTAACTGGCAATAACAGACACCCGCATAGTGGACGTTTTGGCGATGTTGGAGGTGGTACTGCGTTGGAGCAACACTTGTCCCACTCGCGTTCGAAGCTCAGAAGGAGAAAGTGTAGGTTTTATAGAAATAATGATGCTCAAATTGAAAGATCATGAAAGTAAATAATGAGGGTTTCTATCATCATAATGGAGCTGTAGATTCCGTCTCACATTCCACTGTTCAAACTTGTAAACAAGGCTGCTTGGGATTTCTATTAATGAGACTCCGTGCAGCCAATGGCAATGTCTACTTTAGGTGTAATGCCAGGAACTACTTGTGGACTTGACAGCTCTAACGCAGTTCCACCTCCGACACCATCAAAACAACCGCAATGCGGATGTTGGCTATTCTGATTGATCTGATTGAATCAAGCCCTTATTTGATCCATTATTGATGCTGATTGGCTAGAAATTCCACAGGACTGCTGCTTTCTGAACAGATTAAAAGACGATGTTGAAAATCAGATGGCCCTCCAGAAGATTACTTTGACACCACTAGCCTGAAGTGACCACTGGGGAGTGGGACTCACATTGTTGATCATGAGGTACATGATGGTCTTGGGCATGAGGTCCCTGATGGTCTTGTTGACGATGGCCATGTAGGAGTCCACCAGGTTGCGGATGGTCTCCACCTGCCTCTCCAGCTGGGGGTCCATGGAGTGCATGAGGTTATCTGAGCCATTCTCTCCGTCTCCACTGTCACTCTGCTGGGGGACAACACCAGGACCAGGGAGGAGGGGGTTAGAGGACAGGGAAGAGAGGTGGACAGGGAGAGGAAGAGGGAAAGAGGGGGAGAGACAGGGAGAAGGGGGGAGGGAGAGGGAGATTCAAAAGGAGAGGGAGAAAGAGAAATAGAAAGAAAAAAATATGGTGAGAGAAAGATGGAGCCCTATCAGGGCTCATGTACCCCAAACAATCTGAGGAAGCACAAAGTATGTGAGGATGGCTAGAGGAGGGGTTCCTGACGGGGGCTAGGTCCATAAGCTGGAGAATTTAGCCTTTTTGAAATACCTGAAACCGCTTCTTCCTTCAATCTAGAAGCACAATCATTATGCTTAATTCTATGTAAAAAAATATATATCCAAGCCTTCCTTTTGAGCTGTCTGGTTGCTACTAATGGTGACACTGTAATTTATTCAAGGCACACTTAACCAGCATGGCTACAACAGCATTCTGCAGTGATACGCCATCTCATCTGGTTTGCACTTAGTGGGACTATCATTTGTTTTTCAACAGGACAATGACCCAACACACCTCCAGGCTGTGTGAGGGCTATTTGACCAAGAAGGAGAGTGAGTGATTGTGTGCTGCATCAGATGACCTGGCCTCCACAGTCACCCGACCTCAACCCAGTCAACCTTGGACCGCAGAGTGAAGGAAAAACAGCCCACAAGTGCTCAGCATATGTGGGATCTGCTTCAAGACTGTTTGAAAAGCATTCCAGGTGAAGCTGGTTAAGAAAATGGCAAGTGTGCAAAGCTGTCATCAAGACAAAGGATGGCTACTTTGAAGAATCTCAAATATAAAATATATTTTGATTTGTTCTAACATTTTTTTGCTTATTACATGATTCCATATTTGTTATTTCTACAATGTAGAAAATAGTCAAAAATAAAGAAAAACCCTTGAATGTGTACGTTTGTCCAAACTTTTGACTGGTACTGTATTGTACTGTATGTAATATATATACAGTATAGGTACTTTTTTTTACAGGAAAAATCTGAGGAGGCACATGCCCCTGTGCCCCCTTTGGGCATGACCCCTCTGAGCTCTGTAATCACAACAAGTAGTGAAACAATCCTCAATATCACAAATCATTAATAACATCCACTATATAGCACTCTTAAACTGTCAGTATAAATAAATAACTTCCCACTGAGCCAGGGCTCCACACAGTCGACGCAACGGATCCCTAACAGATCTGACGGAGCTTAATTTGTGTAGCTCTCTACGTAGTTCTATGTACTTTTGTGTGGCTGAATTTTTGGAACGCAATGCAAACGGAGCTCTGTTTGTGTAGACTGTGAAATCACTGTGGGGAGCCATTGAAGACGACATGTCTCTTTCTCTACCACTTTCTCTTGGCTCATGCCCCAATGCTAATTCCTTTATTTGCTTAGCCAATTCCAATCAGATGGTTGTACTATACAGCTATGGCAGAGCCCTGATGAGAGTGACATTTGAACTTCCTGGCCTGGTTCGAATGATGAACGACTGGGCTGTTGATTAGAAACAGCCAATGAGGCGAGACGAGAGAGGAGGCGCAGCACTGTATAAATCATTAGAGCCAATCAGAGTTCAGTATCAAATTAAATTGCCAACACTATAGATGTAGGATCTTAATTTGAGCCAGTTTGCTACAGCAGGAACATAATCCTGCAGCAACAGGAAATGTGAATTATTATGTGGATTATAATTCATGAACAACTTTTGTAGGGGTTGATGCATTTTTCGTTATGGCAAATACACTACAAGTTAGAATTTCCTGCAGGGCAGGAGAATTCTCAGCAACAAATTAAGATCCTAGCTTGAGCAACGCTCTAGAAAACTGTGTAAAAGGGGTGAAGAGTTGGAATGGACATCATGACACAAAGCACATACCTTGCCCTCCTTCTCCTATTGGGTCCAACAGCCACAAAGGACATACAGAGAAAAATAATGACAGAGGGAGAGAGAGAGGGACAGGAAGAGAGAGATGGTGTTAAACATGAAATGACAGACTCTACTAGCGCTGTGAGTGAAAACCATCATCACAATCAACAACATGTTTTGGACTGGTGGAGTTACTGACTAAATGTGTGTGTGCGTCGTACCGTGACACGTTCAGGATACACTCCAGCTCTAAGGAAAGAGGCCTTCCACCCATCTATCTCCTCCTGACTCTCGCAGGCCAACTCCAGCTGACGGTAGTCCTTATATACATTTCTGTGGATGCACAGTGGCAACTCTGAGTGTGTGTGTGTGGAGAGGCATCGAAATAAAATAATACAAATAATAAAAATAAAATGTTTTTGTTCTTCTCTGTAATAATACTAGCCACTTAGCAATTTCATAAAGTTGTCTTTAGCATAATGATTATGGCTCTAGATTGCAGGAAAAAAGCAGCTTCAGGTGTTATCCAATTTATGAAATTTATGAAATTCCTACTTATGGAACCCCTCCTCCTCACATACTTTGTGGCCCTTCAGATTGTAGGGTAGCACGGTGTGTGTGTGTGTGTGTGTGTGTGTGTGTGTGTGTGTGTGTGTGTGTGTGTGTGTGTGTGTGTGTGTGTGTGTGTGTGTGTGTGATAGTGAGTAGTATTACATACATTCTTGTGGAAGCGAGTAGGATTAAGAGGGGATTGTGTGGGTGCTTGCCTTGAATGACTGCGAATGTGTGTGGTCAGTCTGTGTGGAGAGCTGCTACATTGTGTACATTGAAGCTACGTCGGTTGTGTAGATCGATCTTAATTACTCTACTTTTGAGGTCTTAGAACATCTGACATGAAAATATGAAATGTCCACTTAAGAACGTACCTTTGCTCTGTGTTGAACAGGGCAAAGATCTGCTTGCTGGACATGAAGCTCTTCTCCACATCCCTCAGCCTCAGGTTGTCCACCTGGAGCATGTACTTCTTCTCTTTCTCCTGCAGGAGGCAGAATAAACAACACACAGGTTAGAGACAGTAGCCTACATATGAACCCACACACACTCACAGAGAGCGAGAAAGCACAGACCTGTGATGACCTATGCATGCTATCTTGAACATGCACACTTTACATGATTACATAGGAAAACATTTATAGTTACTAACCTCAAAATGTGGCTGGCCATAGATGTTAATACATTGAAGTTTTAAAGTTTTAATGAATTAGTTTGGCAGATAGCCTTAACTTTAAACTATTTACTGTATTACAAAAGTAATATTGAATTGTGTTTAGTTGACAATGAAACCAAATATCAACATTAAAAGGAGATGTAGGCCTATCTACTGCTTCGATATTCCATCTGAGCCACTGGCTTAGTCCGGCTTTAATTCCACTTTGTCTACAAATGAGTGATTGATATGTTGGATTCATGTCTGCATCTCAACCAAAAATCAAAGGTAATCAAATCTAACTTCAAATGCACTTTAAGTACAGTTTGATTTGATTTAGTCTTTAACTTAGATTTTTTTGGTTGAGATGGAGACGTCCAACATATACAGTGCCTTGCGAAAGTATTCGGCCCCCTTGAACTTTGCGACCTTTTGCCACATTTCAGGCTTCAAACATAAAGATATAAAACTGTATTTTTTTGTGAAGAATCGACAACAAGTGGGACACAATCATGAAGTGGAACGACATTTATTGGATATTTCAAACTTTTTTAACAAATCAAAAACTGAAAATTTGGGCGTGCAAAATTATTCAGCCCCTTTACTTTCAGTGCAGCAAACTCTCTCCAGAAGTTCAGTGAGGATCTCTGAATGATCCAATGTTGACCTAAATGACTAATGATGATAAATACAATCTACCTGTGTGTAATCAAGTCTCCGTATAAATGCACCTGCACTGTGATAGTCTCAGAGGTCCGTTAAAAGCGGAGAGAGCATCATGAAGAACAAGGAACACACCAGGCAGGTCCGAGATACTGTTGTGAAGAAGTTTAAAGCCGGATTTGGATACAAAAAGATTTTCCAAGCTTTAAACATCCCAAGGAGCACTGTGCAAGCGATAATATTGAAATGGAAGGAGTATCAGACCACTGCAAATCTAAACTTTCAGCTCATACAAGGAGAAGACTGATCAGAGATGCAGCCAAGAGGCCCATGATCACTCTGGATGAACTGCAGAGATCTACAGCTGAGGTGGGAGACTCTGTCCATAGGACAACAATCAGTCGTATATTGCACAAATCTGGCCTTTAAGGAAGAGTGGCAAGAAGAAAGCCATTTCTTAAAGATATCCATAAAAAGTGTTGTTTAAAGTTTGCCACAAGCCACCTGGGAGACACACCAAACATGTGGAAGAAGGTGCTCTGGTCAGATGAAACCAAAATTGAACTTTTTGGCAACAATGCAAAACGTTATGTTTGGCGTAAAAGCAACACAGCTGAACACACCATCCCCACTGTCAAACATGGTGGTTGCAGCATCATGGTTTGGGCCTGCTTTTCTTCAGCAGGGACAGGGATGATGGTTAAAATTGATGGGAAGATGGATGGAGCCAAATACAGGACCATTCTGGAAGAAAACCTGATGGAGTCTGCAAAAGACCTGAGACTGGGACGGAGATTTGTCTTCCAACAAGACAATGATCCAAAACATAAAGCAAAATTTACAATGGAATGGTTCAAAAATAAACATATCCAGGTGTTAGAATGGCCAAGTCAAAGTCCAGACCTGAATCCAATCGAGAATCTGTGGAAAGAACTGAAAACTGCTGTTCACAAATGCTCTCCAGCCAACCTCACTGACCTCGAGCTGTTTTGCAAGGAGGAATGGGAAAAAATGTCAGTCTCTCGATGTGCAAAACTGATAGAGACATACCCCAAGCGACTTACAGCTGTAATCGCAGCAAAAGGTGGCGCTACAAAGTATTAACTTAAGGGGGCTGAATAATTTTGCACGCCCAATTCTTCAGTTTTTGATTTGTTAAAAAAGTTTGAAATATCCAATAAATGTCGTTCCACTTCCACACATGATTGTGTCCCACTTGTTGTTGTTTCTTCACAAAAAAATACAGTTTTATATCTTTATGTTTGAAGCCTGAAATGTGGCAAAAGGTCGCAAAGTTCAAGGGGGCCGAATACTTTCGCAAGGCACTGTAAATGATTCATTTGTAGACAAACTGGAATTAAAGTCAGACAGTGTCACAGATGGAACCATCAGAGCAGAAAATATATATCTTTCAAATGGTGCTATTTGGTTGCCTTGACAACCAAACACAATTCAATATGTCTAAATATCATTACATTGGAAATCTACCAGAGCTTGAAACCCTGGGTCTATGTGTTGTCTATTCTTAGTTGAATCCTGGGCTGAATTGAAACAATAGCTGTTGATGCCTTTGCAAATGCTATAGAGGCCTAAACAGCATCAGTGATGATATGAGTGAGAAAGTACTGCATGGTCACATTTCATTTGCTCTGTTAACCCTTTGGAATGACTTCAATAGCATCAGTGAATCTATTTAGTTGTTAAGTGGAGATCTCTCAACAATCATTCTCATGATAGCACATTGGTAATTGTCAGTGACAAATATAGCTAAGCAGGGCTTGGTTAAAATCCTGGATGGGAGACCAAAAGTAGCTGTAGATAGGAGGTGCTGCCCAGTCTATTGGTTTTATTTCTTCTTTTGATAGCGTAAACAATGTTGAAGATCTGACATTGTTTTCAAGATACATATTCAACATATTCTTATACAAGTTTTGTCTACGTTGAAATTTGGTTACCATGATGAGATAATCCTGTGGTTGAAATTTCACCCACAAAACAACAGTTTATGTTGACAATATTTTCAAATCCAATGTTTTGGATGGACAAATTAAGTTGAAACAATGTTGATTCAACCAGTTTGTGCCAGTGTGGAGGGATACATATACAGAGAGAAAGAGAGAGGGGGGATACAGAGACAGACAAAAGGAGAGTGGAGAGGGTAGAAAATAA